>NC_048895.1:3804881-3841325 GCF_011077185.1 Oxyura jamaicensis
TAAAAAAAAAAAAAAAAAAAAAAAAAAAGCAGAGAAAATTCATAAAAAAAAAAAAAGCAGACAGAATTCATTTATATGAAAAATAGAGGGATTAAACATAGCCAATAAATTACAATAAACTGTCCACAGCGAACAATGCCACCAGATGACCATAATGGAGATCCAGTGCTCTTGTGCTTTTATTAAAAGAACAAAGCACTGCAATTAAATGTAAAATCCGGTAATATGTCATCGTACCTTAAGCATCCTTTTCTCATTCATTGAACACTGTCCTCTGATTTAATTGAAGCCTCTGGTCCCTTTGAGACAGCAATAGTCCTTACTCTAGGCCAAGTTTAGCATTTCATTATTTAGTAATCTGAGATGGAGTCATGCTATTGACTCTCAAGCAATCCTCTTTGCTTCTTATAACAAAAAGGATGCCCACAGAAATAATTGATACCACATTCTACTCTCTAGTAAATCGTCCCTTAGTGGATTGTGAAAAGAGGTTTTTGATTTAGACTTAAGAATAACAAAAGTTGGGTATATTTTTCACTGATGACCCCCATATGACATGTCCATAACCCCTTTCACAGCAGGAATGTTGGCCTAAAGGCATTTTAGCAGCTAAAATGAGTGACTAGAGGCTTTCCAGGTTTTGTTATATATATTCCATATATAAGTGATGCCTTCATACAGGAAAGCCATTTCTTTCTATAGAACGACTCGCTGCAGCCCTGATCGGGCCAAGAGTCAACACTCTCCTGGCTGGTATCAGGCAGCCATCGGCGCTTAGCACCTCGTAAAGGCAATCAGCAACTTACAGATTCATTACGGTTTCGCACACTGGAAATGGGCTGAAGCCGCGTGGGGCATTTGCTTTCCTACATGAAACGAGCCAGGCCAGTCCAGCACCAGCTCCAGGGCTGAGGTCCCAGCACGCCCCTGAGATCAAGAACGGCGTTAACCTGTTTCCCAGCTCCGAAACACCCTGTCTTTGGGCAGAGAGCCTCTGCCAGTCTCTGGCCGTTGGCACTGAGCTGAGCCCACCCTGGAAAAAAGGTGCCGGTTTGTAGGATGGCTTCAACACCCAGGAAGGTGGAACTCCCCTAACTCCTCTTGCTTACTGTGCGAGAGAGAACTAGGCAGAGTGGTGGTGATTTGTTACAGGCCCCTTGCTGTGACTAGGAAATGACCAGCACTAATAATGAATGCGGGCGCATGAAGTTAGTGATCCCGTACACCAAGGGGAAGCCTGCCTGGTCCACTCATTTGTGTTCAGCTCTCTGGTTCTGGCACTGGGAAAATGTAAAGGTGGTTAGCACACAGATGAGACGTAGAGATAGGGATGCGCCCAGGATTAGGACCTCAGCCCTTCCATGCATGACAAGAATCAAAAAGGAAGGCCTACCCTGACGCCTCCTCGCTTTCATCCTCCGGCACCTCTTGTTCCTCAGAGCACTAAAAAAGTGAGTTCTCACCAACTTTGGAAAACCAATGCCTATTAATCAAAAATGGCTGTTTCCTCTGGAAATCTGCCCCATTGCTCCCAGGTGATACAACTGCAGAGCTAAGCTGGGGGGAGATCATCATAAACGCAATAAAGCTGCACAGTTACCACTCACACTGATGGGAATTACACAGGTGGATGGAGGAAGACTCTCCTCGTGGGGCCGCATCTCATAGCCCTGACCTACGCCCACAAGCCTGCACTCCAACTCAGCTGCATATAGTTCTGTAATCTATTTGCCACGTTAAATATTTCAAATTTTAAAATGTCGGGGTCAGAGCCAAAACAAAGCATTATAAGGGATAAGATTTTAATTCATCCAGTCCTGCGGGAGACATGGGGAAGGAGGAGAAATTCATGCCAATTATTTTGCATTTTGGGAGAGTTATTTGACTGTAGGGCCAACCCCTACCAGAGCAGTTTTCTGCGAGTTTTGTTTTGTTTGTTTGTTCCTCTTCTCCCAGTACTCAAATTATCTCCAGGTCCTTAGATCCATTAGACTAATTAATATTAAGAACATATGCATATGCAAATTAGGCCATGGTGCCCATATATTTCACTTTACATGACAGCTTGAAGTGTAGTTGTGTGAGTCAATCAAATGCCATAAATTTGCTATGCACAAGAGATCATTAATATTAATTGGGGCATGGGCACTGTGCAGTAGCCCATGCCACCATTAGAAATGGACCCCTTGCTTTAATTGTTCAGCAAATCCTTTTTTTTTTTTTTTTAATCAACGCCTATGTCCTGATTAAAATATGTATTTTTTTTTCCCAGGTAGTCTTCAGAACAGTATCCGAATTGTATTAAAAAATACAGAGCAGACCTTTTCTAAGACAGATGGCACACAATGAGGTTAAAAAAAGTATCTTGAGATCCAACCAGCAAGAACAAAAAAAAAAATTGCTTGCATTGTTGTTTTCATTATCTTGCTTCTGTCATTTCATGAGCTTTGTATCTTGCAAGGAAAGAAAGAAGGGAGAAAAACTGTGAAATTAATCTTTTGTGCATGGCCTGATAAAGAAGAGACATGCTCAGACAAAAGATAGACTGAGAGAAGGTACCGTGATTGATGACTAAAGTAAAGGTGTCAGAAGAGTATTATGTAAATTACTGGAGGCACAGACCATTTCAGAGAGAATGAGAGGGAGAGGGGAAGCCAGAGAGAGAAAAAAAAAGGACTGCAGAGTCGATGTCACCAAGACACTGGTCCCCAAGCGCCAATTTCTTGCCATCTTTCATCTGCTCAGACAAGCTCACCTCACTTTCTATTTGGTTTGCACAATGTAACAAAGGAGGAAAAAACTGTCAACATTAGCATGAATACAGCCCAAAAGCGGGGTTCGAGCTCACAGCGTCTGAAGTGAATCAGTGAGACGGGAACTTTAAGGCAGCCTCAGCGCTCGTACGCGTGTTGGCGGCAGCAGCGGCTGGGAGCCGATTCGCTCTCTATTTTCTGTCAGAATCAGGATTCAGATAAACGGATCCAGGGTCTTTCTCTGTGCTTAACACCCAGCTTTGTATCTCTCCGCCTTTGCATGCCCTGGCACCCAGGCACTGAGGCAGGCACAGCCTGCACGGACCCGCCAGCAGCCACCTACAGAACAGGCTGGAGCTGCCCACACGGCTCTTCTGCCTGGGCACCCTTTTAACCAAACCCACGCACGCACCCGCAGCTGGACAGAAAGAGCAGGGAGAGCCGCAGGGCTGACGCCCACCACCCTCTCCCCAGAAAACCCGCTGTCACCACCGCCACGGCCACACACGATGGCCCCGGCACACCCCGTCTCCGCCGCTCTGGTCCCTTCTGCGCTCCAAGGACTGTGCAGAGCTGAGCTTGTCCTGACTGCGTGGCAGCCGCGAACTTCCAGGTGAAAGCACGCTCCCAAAGAATTTATACCAAGTGAAGACAGGTTGGGTGTCCCATGCCACTGGGTTCACATCCCAGGAGGATGATGTAGTTAATTAATGGCAGGAAAAAAGATACATATTTTTGTAAATTCACCTTTCTCAAAACAATAAATAAATAAATAAATAAATTTGAAAAACACAGCAGGCTTTCAGGAAGTTTTCCCTTTGTTCCTGACTATATGATTAACATGGCTCCTGCTTTAAAACCAATTATTACATATTGTCTTTTGAATTTCACCTCTGCCGTATCTTTGCCCCAATTTAATTCGATCACTGGCTTTTATTCAATAATTTCATTTTCCAAGGAAAAAAAAGAACTACAGATGGACACCTATCACCATCATGGTAAGAAGTGAAAGAAGCATTCAAGGGGAAGAAAATACCAAACTGGTGTTTGACAAAGTGCCCTATTCCACCGTACATGTACTCCTGAGACGCTGGGCTGAAGGTACAGCGTGTCCTCTACACACCAACTAAGTGCCCTGACAGCCATCCTACAGGGTGAACCCCTGTCTTTAAGGTAGAAAGAAGAGAGAGCTGTGAGCCGAGCAGCCAGCACACCTCCCCTGTCCATCTCCCCTGGCAGCTCAGCAAGAGCGACCCTCAGCCAGACCCTGCCCATGGACCAAACGCCGTGTGCAGGATTCAGGGTGAAGATGGCAAACCCGGCACGGCTCCCGGCAGGAATCGCTTCGGTAGGGAGCACAAGTGTGCAAACGAAGCTGCTTTCCAACTTCCTTCCTTCTGATTCAATCAGCTGTCACATGGCTTTCATTTCGAGTGTTGAGAGACATTATAATGAGATTTAATAACAAACTGTTTCAATTTTGTGTCCCCTATAAGTTCTGTTGGCCAGGCAAGATAGTCCATGGAAAAAGCATTTGTTTCTTCTCACTTTTTTTTTTTCTTTTTCGACTCTTTTGCACCATGAGCGCAACAGTTGGAAAAAAAATTAAAATCCAAAAGAGGCAGCTATTTCTATAACATCAATTTGTCCCTTAAAGAATGAAATGATAAAATGAGTGGGGAAAAAAAAAAAAAAAAAAATCAGATGTCCTGGGCGCCAAGCTCTGTGCAAATCAGTTCTTAAAGTATCAGTGAATTCACACTTTAAAGAATACTTTAGTTTGCAAGATTGAAATTCTTCTTAAGAAGAAACTCTCGAAGGAAGTTGTCATTTTAGGCTGCACAAACCCAAACCCTTCCAAAATCAGGTGCTTAGAAAAAAAATTGAAGCACTTTAATAATTTAAATTGCTCCCCTTTGCACATGCCCAGAACCCAAATCCCTTTTCTAACTGAAGTGCTTATATAAAAATTTGACAGCTCTTATAATTTTAAATTGCTCTACACTGAGTATGCCCAGAACCTTGATCACTTCCAAATTCAAGGGCTTATAAAAATTTGAAGCACTCCAATAATTTTAAATTGCAATGCACAGTGCAGAGTGATTTAAAATTATTGGACTGCTTCAATTTTTTTAAAAGGTCTTCAATTTGGAAGTGAGTCAAGCAGCATTCTAATACAGTAGTTTAAGACATACTGTACTGATCTAAAATTTAACATCTAAAAATAATGAAAATTAAACCGAATACACTACTTAAAAAGTGCGGAAGGTTTTCCCAAACACACCTAGGAAATTCGGAAACCCACAACTTCTGTCTCCTTGGTCTTGCCTCTCAAATGAGTCAAGAGCAAAGAGTTAAGAGGAGGCGCACAAGACGAAACCACAGATGTAAGGTGAGCTCCAACCTGCGGGCTGGACCCCCCAAAAGCCCTGCTAGGAGCCCCCAGGGACAGATGGAACGGGAAGGGGAGGTGCTTAGGCCGCGAGAACCCTAGTGATGGCAGTCTGCCGCGTGACAGCAAGTCTGGCAGCCGTCCCCGCAGCCGTGGGGAGAATTTGCCACTGCGAACCATTTCCTTCAGGTTGGAGAGGTGCACGGGGGGTGGGAGCTGACACCCCAGGTCAGGGACAGGCATGGCAAAGAGTAGTCGGGGCCCTGCGGTCCCCAGAGTGACGGACGGGGTTAGGCTATTTACAGATCTGTTGGTTATAGACCAGCGATTTTTTGGATGGTGTTTCTGTTTCCTCTCAAACCATATGCTTTCCAGTGAGGATGCACAGCAAGTGTCCCATGCATGGTTCAAAGCACTGACTCCCCACTGCTTTGCTTCATGAAGAGTGGAAATACATAATTTCCACTAGGTTTAGTGTTAGACACTGGCTCTGTGTGTAAGTCTTTTTGGCAGCTATTTGTTTCCCTTTCAAATCTTGCCCTTTTTTGGAGGTGATTTATATTAATAAACTGTTTCGGATCAGAATTGGCATGATATGTAAAATCCATGCTTGTTTGGTATTTCTGTTGTGTACGCTGATTTTGAATGGTGGGAGCGAAGAAGACAACTCTGTTTAGTTGGCTGGAAGTCTTTTTTTGTTCCAGACATGCAAGTCTCTTCTCAGGAGTCAACTCTAACTATTATAGAGTTTCTTCAAAAAAATCAGTTTTGACATCCTGAAGATAGGGAATGAAAAGAGATTTGAAGTCACCACATTTTCCATGCATTCATGAACATCTGCAACGTAAAATGGTTTCACAACAGGGGCTAGGCTCTATTTCATCTTGTAACAAGTTGGGAATCTTGTCTATTTGCAGCTTGTTCAGTCTGTTTGATACCAGGGACACCAAGTCTTCGGCTGCAAGCTTCATTTTAAAGTTGGGGTCTTGTGGTCTTCTCTGTTGTCTTTTGTTTCTTCTTAAGTTAGAGCTCACAGGAGATGGCAGAAAGAGTCCTTATGCCTAGCTTCAGGGTAATAAGGGAGGCTTGATAAATTTTGATTATTATCTATTCAAAATGAGCATCGTCGGACAAAGAGAGAGATGGCACCTAGGGCAGGGCAGTTTCTAAAGTGAATTTCCAGATGAGCGAAACTGTTGAAGTGTGGATTAGCTGGAGTGAGCTGAGCAGGCAGGGGAAGTTTGGGCAGAAAAGGCAAACAGAGGTTTTCAGAATGGCAGGGTCCCTTTTCGTACTGACACTAGCTAAAGAAGGAAAATGACTCAGGGGTGGGGGGGTGGAAGGCCCTAGGAGTGGGAGGCAAAGCCATTTTCGGAGCGCTCCTTAAACAGGAGGGATGCTCCCGGGTCCTTGGGATGAGGGAGGTCAACATGAGTCCTGGAAGGCGGTAGCAGAGAGCACTTTGCTTTACAGCTCGCAGGCAGGACGTGGCAGAGCAGCGCATAAGCGGTAGGGCTGGGGATTTCCACCTGAGGCACGTTACTCGTTCATCTGCATCCAGCCACATGATCTCTTCTGTGATCGAAGAGTGCTCCGTTAAACAAACTTTGCAACTTTTCCTTTCATGTTCACAAAACCTTTTTCTCATTTTTTATTTGCATCTCTCTGGTCAGAATAATTGGTTCTACAGAGCAGGGTCAGGGCTAGAAGTTCCCATCACAGCAGGATGAAGATAAATGGTGTCCACCTATGGTCCTACATGACGAACTTGCACTTCTATGCAGTAGATTCCTGATTTATTGTGTAAAAAGTATCTGCTTTGAAAAAAAATGGTGCAAAGAGGTTTTATTCAATAGGCTGTAATGGTGAGCTGTTATGGTCTATCAGGTGGATAATGTGCATCTTAAAATACTGTGTAAATACATATTTCTATAATAGCCTGTTACATTTCCAAAGGAGCCATTGCAGCCTGCATTTGAAGTGAGAAGGAGCTCATAGGAGACAGGCTCTAGCACTTTTTCCCTCAGCAGGAGGTGGGCAATGACAATTCCTCTTAAATTAGAGAGGAAAAATATTATTTTCTGATTCACATGAACAATAAAAAACAATGGAAAGCAGCAGCTCAGAGAACGTTGACTGGAAGGAAGGAAGGTAAGTGTTAACGTGATGAGAGCGCCAAGAGAGCTTTGCTCTCTGCTACAGTCAACATATTTCCTTGCACCCCAGCTGAGATGGCAGCATTACATGAATGTTCTCCATATTTTCTTCCCAAGAGCTGATGGAATTATTTGTTGTGAAAGCATTCATAGGAGCTTTGATCCCCAAAATGCCTATGTATGAGAGCAGCCAGACACCTGAGAGTAGTTTTTGTTGTTGTTGTGTGGTTTTTTTTTTAGTGCACTGACATATCCTGAAGTACTACAGATATATTCATTACTGAAAAGTAATTATTAACATGAAGCCAGATTAGACAGTTTTACTTGCTTGCAAACGGCTGCATCAGATTATCGGCCGCTGGTGATGTGAGATTTGTAATCCGAGTCAGACAGATACTCTTGGTTTCAGCTCCTCGACAAATGGGAATTTCAGAGCAATGGATAAAACTCCAAAACTGAAATAATGCACACTGAAAGTGGGATGGAATTCCTGGAATTTGCAAAATTTCTCCCCACTGACTGAACAGAAAAAAGCCAGGGCCACCGTGGCCACATAAACAAAAGCAAGATGGATCAGATGTTTCTGTT
Source organism: Oxyura jamaicensis (assembly GCF_011077185.1). NCBI lineage: Eukaryota > Metazoa > Chordata > Aves > Anseriformes > Anatidae > Oxyura > Oxyura jamaicensis. The sequence goes on from NC_048895.1 coordinate 3,812,771, forward strand.
TAAAAGAGGCAAACAACTTTTAACTCGATTCATGCATCTCTCTTGCTACCATAGAAGACTAAAAGACGCCACACGTTTTTTTTCTGAAGACCTGCAGTCCTGCAGGCGATGGCATGAACTAACGTGCAACATCAGCTCTTACTCTTCCCTTCCTCTGCAAACCAGCGTGTGTGACACACCTCCGCAGCGGGCTGAGAAACAGCTCTGAACACGAAGAAGAAGCAAAGACCGAGCGCCAAACAGTATGCTTCACTTCTCTGCCTACTTGCCCATATTTTGGTATTTACACTCTGTGCCATCCCTCTCACACAGTACATATATAATCCTTTATTGTAGCGCTGGAAAAGGATTCTCTATTATTTGTAATTATTTCCTAATTTGGCCAATATGAGAGGTTATTGCTGCTGAAAAGAATGAATAAAAGCATATCTGAGGCAAAAAAGTGCTAGCAGTAAAGTTTAAAAAGAGCGCAGATGAAGATTAATAACCTCAGAACTCAGGGCCTGGAGTACTTAAAACAAGTAAAAAGATATTATGGAGCAGGAGAATGGAGCCAAAAGGAACTTTTGTTATGACACCCAAAGCCACATGCAACGTCTCAGGTCATGCGGTGCTAACTCTGCGAGGATTCCCAGAGAACCTGCCCTGATGTCAAGGAAATGGGGCTGATTTATAACTCCTTTTTTTTCCTGCAAAGCTTCAGGTGAATGTGTTTTCTGACTTGTCTGAAAGTCACGGAGAAATTTAGGGAGTACCAGCTCACAAAGACTAGAAGCCTGCAGGGAGAGAAAAAAGAAGAAAAAAACAGGGTTTGTCATTTAAGGTGGGAGTGAGTGTTTCACCTGAGTTCAGCGGCTCTTGCTCATGTCCTAGGCAGGTGCAGAGCAGCCACACCACCAAACCAAACGTGGCTGTCCTTCTGAAGAAATAAGGGCAGCTGACGTGTGGAGAGGGAAGGCCATGCTCACGGAAACTTGAGGCCCGCCTGTGGCCGCTGGTACCTGTAACCATCACATCTTGCTGTGTGCCAGGAGAAGTAACAGGGGCGTTCTGCAGGTGGCCGGCAGACGTGTGCAGAGCTACCGTACATGCTCACATGAATACGGGAAGGGGCACAAAGTTCTCAGTCGTGGATACACTGCCTGTAAAAGGAGCAGGCACAAATATTTGCACCCACTAGAGTGGCTGCTGGTACTGCAGAATAAAGCACATAGGACTCAGAAGAACTGAGTTAATAAAGGCAATGGAGAGATGATTAAAAATACTTTGCTAAGGAGAAAACAGTTTTAGTCACATGCATACTGAGATGTCACCATTTAATAAAATGACAAAAACTATCTATCACATATGCATGAACACAGAACAATATAAAGAGGTTAACAGAAATTGATGGCATCCCAGCTTTAATTTTACACTGAATCGGAGTCTTTGGTGATTGAAATAGACAAAGATGTATAGGGTTATCTTGTTGAAGAGGCTTTGCTAATTACTGGCACTTGTCATTTCTCCATAGCTTTATCTAAGTCAGGAAGGCTAACTAGCTCTTTCTCCCCAGTGTGCATTGTTTGTTCAGTAGGCTTTGTGCTGAGAAAGCCTTTTTCATAACTGCACCTCATTATTAACGGGTTCATAAATAAATGAGTCCTAATATTTTCCTCAGTTAGCATTTATGATAGGGACATTTGGACTACAAAAGATTACACTTGTCTTTAATAAAAATAGGCACTTATACATGAAGCCTATTACGGTCCTTGTTACACTGAAGAGGAGGAGGAGGAGGCAGAAAAGGGGAGGAGCGGGATTATAAAAACAGGCTTTATAGCACTATCATATTTTTCATGTGATTTTAGTAGCTATTTATTATCCTACGTTAGCTAATTATGGCTCTAACCTGAAATGGATTTCGGGACTACATGGTCTGTCCTCTCTGTCCTGCAGCTTACCATATTGTGTGCTCTCAAACCCATTTAGCAAACACTACAAACCAGGCAAATACCTTCAGACCTGAAAAATAAGTGAGGCAAAAGACTGAGCCTACCCCAGTCACGAAGCTGATCCTCAGGTGCAGCTGTGTCCTCTGCCAGGTTTGACATGCTTTGTTTCTGGGGCTGCAGCTCAGCTCACTACAGAGATCGGGGTCAAAAAGCTGGGAATTAGCTGCAAGGGTGGGGAGAGTTGCATTTGAGGGGGCCAAGGCAGCTGTAAGGCTGCATGAAGGTGCCTGAGCAATCTTGAGGAGCACAAGATCTCTTCCTATGTGTGCTATCCCTCCCTCTCCTCATCTCCCGTCCACGTCCCTTTCCACAGGATCATCCCGAAAACACCTGTCTCCAAGCCCGGAGGACAAGTGACAAGAGGGAAGAAGTTTGTTCTCCCCACTCCACTTTTTGCACGAGGGGCATGCTGGCACACAGCTGAATCTCCCACATCCCAGGCCATTCTTTTAGCTGTAACATCACCTTTTCATTTTGCTTTCAAGGCGTGGGAATGGTGCCTCCTGCACAGCCCACCAGTGCCTGCTGCAAGCCGGCGCTGCACACCAAAACCCAAGTGGATGAAGCCAGAAGAGCAAGCAAATATTTGCTAAGGAACTGTTAAGTGGGATATGGTTTGTAACTCCTCGTGGCCAAATCTGATTTCTCCCTCCCAAAGCAAATGCCAAAATGTTGCCAGTTCCCCATGTTTTTCCAACGGTCTCTGCCACGACTGAGCTCCCTGTTAAACCTCAGAAGTTTTTCACTAGCGTTACAAAAAATAAAAAAATAAACTTAAAATAATTACGTCAATTCTTTTCAGAAGAAAGGACATCCACTACATTGTCAGACAGGTTTAGAGCATTTCAGGACTCAAACAATGTTCTTTCTTTTATAGTTACTGTACTGCACCTTTTGTCAGCTATTTATAAAACGCTCTGTAGTCTTCTTTTAACTTAATCTTTTCAAAAATAACTTCAGAGCAAACAAGCTGTAATGGACGACTCAAGACGTCAGAAATGCATCTGTCTGAGACCACGAAAATTCCTGTCTTTCTCCGAGGAAGTAATAATCTGAAAGCAAATACATCGGAAAGCTTGTGCTGCAGTATACTGAAGAGTCAACTCATTTGGCTTTGTGAGACAAGTTTGAAGACCTAAAAGCGTTTATAACATTTGGTTTTGTTTTTCCAATTAGGTGTGGCTTTTACTTTTTTCTTCCCCCCTCCCCCCCTCCCCCCTTTTTTTTTTCACCCTATGCTAAAGTCATTTAAATCAAAAAAACAGTTAAATACATCTGGCAGAGTTTTTTTCTAAAACCAAAATGAAGTACACAAAACCAATTTAATCACCAGAGTACCACTTCCTTCAGGATGTCAGTAATTCTCAAAATTGCTTTAGATATTTGCTAGATATCAGAAATGGGTAATGCAGCATTTTAAGTGGCAGAAATGCATTAGTACTATGTAAGTACATGATCCTTAATGTACTAATCTCAGCAATATGTGTAATGAGAACTTTCAGTAACACTTTATTTTAAGTGTCCTCTGAGAAATGCTAATTTACAATGAAACACCTATGGAAGTACATGTGACATCTACATGAATACCAAATGAATTCATTTTGATCAATGCTATTACAATGAATATGATATGAATTCACAATGATAGGGCGTTTAAAGAATTACCACATTTTCCTTTAATATTACATATGTTTTGAAGATTAGTGTATGTTAAAAACCACATTACAAGTTCATTAGGAGGTATGCATGTTACGATGTGCAAGAGATATGCTGTAGCACTGTTTAAAGCACATTTGCATCATGTAAAACACTAACAAAAAATACCTGTTAGTAGTGGATTGGATTCTTGTTTGAGTTCCAGTAATGGGATCTGCTGGGTTCAATGAATTCCTGGGCTTGCATTTTGAATCTAGAAGAATGGCCTGGGCTTCGTACTCACTGCTCATCCAGCCATAAAATTACTCACCCACCCAAAAATGTTAGTACAATCTAGTACAGAGTATTTTCATACTCAAGAGTAATGTGCCTTGGGCATTAAACAAAACTAACTGATGGGCCCTTTTAAAACCTGGCCATTATTGTCCAGAAAGGAACCGCTGGAACCTGAGGATTTTGTAAAAGTGACTCAGCTTGAGTGCAAGAGCAGGGTCTGAACTTTCAAAAATCTGAGCCCCACTGCTATGGGAAGCAAATTTGGTCAGAAGATATTCACAAAAGAAAACAGGTGATAACCTCCGCAGGTGTGCTGCTACATCTCCCACGAGTGCTGGTTGCCATTCCTTTCACACCTGTGACAATTCAGGGTAGGTTCTGGCCACAGGACAAACATGTTCCTCATGGACCACAGCTCTCTAGGCAGAAGGGAAGAGTGGTCCACAAACAAGCCTAGAACCTGCTGCAAGTTGATCTGCAAACTCTGTTCTGTGGCAGAGGCCATCACCAGTTACAGCTGCATGGAAATGGTCAGCGTTAGAGGAATGAGTGAAGAGGGAGAAAAGCAAACAGGAAAGCAACAGGAGAGCTGTAATAGAGCTTTAGGTGCCTTGGAAACCATGACAAGGAATGATGGCCCAGACCTCAGCAACAAATGCTCATAAAAAGCAATGACCCTGATGTACTTGTTGTAGTTTTATTTCACTTGAAGACCCTCACACAAACATTTTATATACATATATACGTGTATGTATATATATATGGCCGTGGTGTCCTTCTCTAAATGCGACTGTTTACTAAAGGTCAATAGCAGTCACAACACTGTCATTTCCCTTAAAGCTTTAGACCGTTTTCTATCACTGCACACCAACCTTGGCTGTGTTTATGTGGGATCATTTCCTTTTGCATCTGGCGGGAGCCGTAGTTAGTGGTAGATGCCAATAAGCAATTGCACTAATCAAGGTGCAACACCTGCCAGAGCAGAGGCTGAACCAGCAGTATGTGTTGGCTGAGCGCTGAAAGATCATGCTAATTGCCAGTGTCTGGCCTTTGGCTGGTCTACCAGGCGTCAGGAGCTTTCAGCAGTGAGTCTCGTGGCTTGGAAAGGATAAAGGAATCCTCTTACGGTGCTGAGGGTCCCTCCTCACACAGCACCAAGTGTCTCCTACGGGACGCTGCCTGCACCTCCTAGCACACCCCCTCACCGGCAGACCCATGGCACGAGCTGCGAGGTTGACGCCCAGCAGAAAGGACTGCCTGTCCTTCACAAGTCCAACTGAACTGCCCTGAGCTCTCTGCATCACCACAGAATGACCAGAATTACCAAAAAAGTCACAGTTAAGAGTGCGTGTGTCTATAGAGAGGAACATATATACTTACGGAAGCGCATGTAATTACTCAAAGCAGGCTTGTCATCTTCCCCTGTTAAAGCATCACAGAAGGGACTGCCGATTTGACCAACAATTACAAGTTTAATGAAAGCGTGAAAGAGATCCTGAACTACTGCATCTGTGATGGCGTGAGCGCACTGCTGCGAAGCACTTCACTTGTCATAAGAAAAGGCATTGCTGAAATTGTTTGATGTTTACGTTTAACTCGTTCTTTTAATATAGACAGGAAAACAGAGGCCACGTCTCAGAAGAGTGGTAAAAGAAAACACAGCATTTCATCTGTCAGTTGCTAGGATAAATAACCCAAATCAGAAATAAACTTCAGATTAAAAGTTTAAAATGCGATTTAGTATAGTAACACCATTAATACTGATTCTCACGCTATGTTTGCCCATCTGGGCCTCTTGACTTTTGGTATGAAGTTGGCGCTGTAAGATATACATAATATTCACATTTTGCTTAATCATTAGAAGTCTGGAATTCAGATACAAAAAAAAAAAAAAAAAAAAAAAGAGGTGAAAAATTGTAAAATTTTGTCAGAAAATTGCCTCGGAATGAAATTGTGCCCTTTTCTTCTCCTCCAAGGAGTCATTACCATCTGACAGCTGTTTAGTGGCATATGTGTGTTGGTGGTACCAGTCCAATTCCTAGTGGGCAGGTGTCTGCATCACAAAAGCCACCATCACAATTGGCACTAATTGGCACCCTTGCTGGCAGCCTCAGTACAGAAAATAAGGATTAGATGGCACAGAGATCAAATTATGCTGTCACCACAAAGGTGATCCCCCTTTAGGTCAGAAAGGCCTGTTGGCAGGACAGTTCGGGGAAGTTTGCACTTCCCAGGCTCTTGTTTTGCCGGAGAGACGTGAAATGTCGGGTGTCTGACGCTGGCAGCAAGGCACATTTCACATGCGCTTGCACTTCACATTTTCAGCTGAATTTCAAAAAGGAAAAGAAATACACCACCCAAACTCAACACTCAAACAACAAACCAGAAAATTCCCTCTTAATCTGGACAGTTTCCGATCCATACAAACTCGCAGTTTTATGCAGATAGTCACCATATTGCTCTGCTGTGGTATCAGTATAGTTAGTATATTAGATGTCTTTCTTTGTACATTTTTTTAATTTTTCTTTCTTTCTTTCTTTCTTTCTTTTTTCTTTTTTTTTTTTTTTTTTTTTTTTTTTCCAGAGCAGCATGCAAATTCTGTGATTTTTCTAAGTATAGGGTGCAAAATACCCTGGAAAGTAGGGGGGAGGGGGCATGCCTTACCGCTCAGCGAGCTTTATGAGGATATTCTCTTAGTTATTGAGATGAGTTGAATAATTCTCCACTAATTTATACACCAGTGAAACTGGCCTGTTGGCAAGTCCACAATTAATGCGAATGCCAAGTGGGATTGCAGCTTTGTTTCATCTAGGAAAACACTTAGCTGAACAGCAGCTTTCCCAGCTGAAAATGTGTGTCTGTCTTTAAACTTGCAACAGAAGCTGGCATTTCTTCGTTTCCATTCACTCTATCATTATGATGCATTATACAATGTAATGATGTAATATGCTGGAAAGCTGAAACGCTAGCTCTTTGCCAAAAATAATAATACAAAAAGTGTACAATTATTTTCATCTATGAAAGCCACTCTCACCACTATCTCCAGCTCCCCAGTCAAAGAGAAAGCTTCCCTAATAGCAGATCATCTCTTTCTCCTTGCGAATCCAACATGAATGTGAAAAGGGGGATGCCAGCTCATCCATGCTGAGTTACAACTTTTAGGAGATGTAAACATATTTACCACTTCAGCGTGGCGGCTCAGCGCCGCACGTCCCTCGTGCTTTCTTTTAACAGCATCCCTCCCAGGCCATGAGCCCCTTACCTGCGGGACGCAGTGTTTCACTGCGCCAGAGGCTGCACTGGGGCCGAGTGGGAAGGGATTACTCTAGGCAAGAAGAGACCAGGACTTGGACCTTGCTTAGAGGATCAAAATGCCAGGAATTTTTCAGGCCTGGTCTTACCACTCCTTAATCACCCGAGTCATGAAAAGATCAAGCTCATGAATGCACTTATACAGATGCTGCGTTTCAGGCTTCAGCCAGGGAACCTGAAGTGCCTGCAGGGGATGTAAAATTGCCCTGACCATAGAAAAGGCAGTGAGAGAGCAGGAAGAAAATACAGATTGCTTTTGGTTAAGTGTCTGCTTCGCTGCTTTATCTCCCATTGACGTACGTGGAGTTCATACAGCCCCAGCACACCTCCATATGCAAAGCCATGAAATCAGTACCCTCTCGCCAGCAAGGCTCTCCCAGGGAAAGACTGCTAATAGCCAACCAGGAAAGCTGCTGAGCATCATATCTTTTGATGGGGCCACACCATCATACAGAACAAGCAGCAAGTGCATCTGTGCCCAAAATACCCCAAAATGATGCATAATACATCTGTATATGTGCCCCTGCCACAGGTGCTCAGAGATATGGTAGCTCCTGTTAGCCCCACGGCAAAGGGTGCTATGGGCAGATGATGAAGGTGAGGATACAAAGAGGAGTTTCATAACAAACTGGTGGTTTTACTCGTAAACCAACTACACAAACTTGGCCACCAAAGCATTTCATGTCTTGGTCACTGTAAGTTAGCTCCCAGAACAGGAGTTGCTGCCAGTAGCAAAAGCCACTGCTGGTGGTGCAAGGGCAAAGCCAAGACCGACCAGAGCTCCTGTCCAGTCCAAGGAGCTAAAGACGGTCCTTTAGGATGAAAACTGAAATCCAGCATAAAAGAAAGGTGACAGGGAGCAACACGCTACTGAGCAGTGGGGTTGGGGTGTGGGAGGCACATGGCATGCATCACCCAGGCGCAGGTCTGCCGGGCGGAGAAACCTCTGTTCCTACAGTGATATACAGTTGCACAGTAAGTGTATCTTAATAATACAATAAAGTGTTAGCTCTGATTAGAAGAGAAAGATGAATTCTTCTGCTAAACCAGGGTAACCCTAAAAGCGTGTTAACATGAAATACTAAATAAAATGCTACTCATCTATAATAAATCTTATTACACATTTTGGCAATTTTACTACTAACATACCGAAGGTTTCAAGCAATGTTTGAAAATAGAAATCTTAAATTGAATCATTGTTGCATGAATATATGCAAAATATTCATTTCTAGCACTGTGAGGGTTGAGTGCTTTTAAATTGGAGAAATCACTCATGACTTCACCTTTTCATGCAAGATAAAGTTGTATGTGGTAACATCATTACAATGTCATGAAAGGAGTGGAAATCATACAACAGTTCTGCCTAAAGCTAATATACAAAAAAGTACTTCTATATTTTTCAATATTGTTCAATATTTAAAGGTGCAGTACAAGGCTTTAAATATATAAAAAAAATCATTAGGCTTCAGATGTCAGTGTGGCCTTCACTGAGTACTGAGACTAATAAAATCATTGATGAGATCTCTTTAATATTTAACAGAATTCATGTCTTAGGTACCAGCCTATTTTCAACTCCAGTCTCTGTGGAAGGAACTAAATATAGAAATAATAAAAAAAAAAGCTTACGATTTATGTGGTGGTCATTATGGATTTTTTTTAACTAGAGCACTAAAATACTAAAATTAAACTATTTACTCGATAACACTGTCATAACAACAGAGAAAACACCATGGCATTTAAATAGTATTTCCTATAAATCCTTTAGCAGGAGATTACTTCAAAAGTACATTGCACTTTTATACACATTAACAATCAGTAAATTCAATCAGCGAAAACGAACGAGCGTATTTCGCAAGGAGTTGCCGCACCATGAATTGCCCATATAGAGTTCGGGAGACTACTGGAATCTTAAAAGTGCTTTAAAAGACTGGGAAAGAAATAATTGGTGCTTATATATGTCTTTGCCTTTTCTTCCCTGTGATTGAAAAAATAAAAATTACACCTCAAAGTTCAGCCTTGGAAGTAGAAGTTACATTAAAAAAGCCCACCCTGTAATATAACTATATTATTTTTTTATAGCACATATGTGAAGAAAAAAAAAAAAAAAAAAAAAAAAACAGGGTAAGGCAATTGCACAATGTCAGGCACAACTTCAGAGCCCGGTACGCATGACATGGATAGCTCCATCTCCGCGAGGCTGTCCCCGCTCCGGCGCCCGGGCTCAAAGGGAGGCAAAGCGAAAACGTCTCCGCTCTGGATTTCAAACCCACCGAGGAAATATTCCCATTAGTTAAAATGAAAGCACCAAGCCCTAAATTACCACCCCGCTCCTGCGTATGAAATGAAAACCCAGGTCCTGCCTGCCGCGGCCGGGCTGTTGCTAGGTGACAGTGGTGCGGCACCGGCCGAGGCTGGAGGGATGGAGGCCAGGCTGGCCAGAGGCTGCCCCATACAGCCCCAGCCCCCAGCCCCATGGGTCTGTGCAGCCCCAAGACTGTGCCTGGGGCAGGTGGCAATGGAGAGCTTGGCGAGATTTTGGCCACCGAAGGGTCGGGCTGGCCAGAGGGGTGCTGGCATAGCACCTGTAGGGTTCAACGTGCTTTAGAGGTGATGCTAAAGCCAATGAGGGCAGGAAACGTCAGCAGGGAACAAATAGAGGCTATCTGCAAAGCTGTCTACAGTGGTGCTGTGGTGCTGGTGAACCTGCTAGCAGGGCAGATGCCCAAAGCTGACGCCCGTACTCTGTCCCCGAGGACTGGCTGCTGTCAGACCCTGCCCAGTGCTGGGGTCCCCGCGGTCGCTCAGCCTGTCCCTGCTTTAGATGCTTGCAACCCCCTGGCACAGGTCCCGGGGTGCTGCTCCTGTCCTGTAGCCCCTCTCCCACCCACCGCTTCTCCCCCTTCCCACGTCCCACTGGGACGTGGAGAGTGAGGGTCAGGGCCTTTTTACCAAAAAACATCGTATGTGAGCCATGGGCAGGTACAAGGCTTTGTGAAGGCTGGCTGGCAGTAAAATCCCTTGCACAAAGGCAGCTACCCCAGAGAAAACCCACAAACCACCTCTACCCCTGGACAGGGTGCTGAGATGCCCTGACCATCACGGGGTTCATTTCTCCCATCGTGACCGCTAATGGGAATCGGTGACACCCAAACCGTAAGCCCCATGAGAGCCCCGGGAGCTGGGCACAGATGAGAATTTCTCCTTTCCTTTGCTCGCACCGGCACAAACCCAGTCTTCTCCAGACCTCACCTCGCTGTGCCTTCCGCGTGTTCATTTCCTTCAAAAATACACATAGAGCACACGTCAATGAAACAAACAATTTGGTGGTGATAATCCATAGATTATTGACAAGACGAATGAGATTCCTTGGGTCTAATGCTCTCTGCTACTCAAGGGCTAGCTAAGCTCTCTTTCTTCAAATATGTGGATTTTGAAATGATGGATCATAATAACAGAGCCGGTGCCTATGAATGGGGATTGCAAACACTTAATATTTCAATAGAAGTGTGTGCAACATGATCCAATCACTCTGAAAAATGTACAAAATGGAAATATATAAAGAAAGCAGCTGGCATGAAAGAGAATAAACAAAGAAATATTGATAAAACTCTGTGTGGATTAGGCAAAATATATTCATGCTGCATTTGAATAATCTCATATATATTTATGCATGTGTACATATATATTCAATACACTGAAAGATTTCTTACCTCATCATTCCCCCGCTTTGAAGGACAGGGCTCTGAATTAGCACCATTCCCCTGCAAATAGCGGAGCCGTGCGTGCGCACGAGAACCCCGCTCCCCAGCTCCTGCAGGCGCCCAGGGAGCCTGCTCACGCGGGGCGATGCTGCGAGACCACCACCCCTGCCCCAATTCAGGGAAGTGGATAAGCACATGTTTCGCATTCGACTCATGAGGGACCCCTTGAAAGATCCATCTTGTCATTCATTAGACTAATTTTTTGCAGGCTTTTATATGGCGCACCCCAGTGATTTCAGGATCAGGCTGGGATAAATCATTTGCATTGCACTTACACTAGGGTATTTACTTCCCTGTGTCTCAGCAGTAAAAACAATCTGACCACTGAGAGCTGAAGAATAAGAATTAAGCAAATTTTAAGGCTGAAAATGCGCTATCCCAGCGCGCAGCTCCCTGACCCACAGCATGTCCGTGTGGCCAAGCTGGAGTCACCTCTAGGACCCTGCAGACGCATTGAATCCATGCCAATGGCGAGGTATCACAAGCTAGTTTAAGCCTCAAGGGAAAACAAACAAATAAACAAATAAAAAGCTAAATCAACTGTTGCAGGCTAAGAGGATGTACATGAATGGCGACTACAACTCAGATGATGGGTGGGAGCCTTTTATGCTGCAGTAACTTCCTAATGAATCTAAGCCCCAAGTTATTCTGCTGTGTTAGGAAGGAAGCAGTGGTAACAACCTCCTCTCCTTCTTCATTATTTTCTGCTTGCTTGCTTTCCCTGTACTTTTACCACCAGATCATCACCAATTTCCACAAGGCCACCCTGAGTGATGAGGGAAACCAGAGCTCTGTCCCCTGGCTCTCCAGCGTCAGCCAGCAGCAATTTATTCCATTGGGGTTGCGCTGCGGGGTTTTCCCACTATTTAATCTCAGCTGCCCAAAAAGCCACCTTCCTTCCCCCCAGCCACAGCAGCCTACCTACTGCTGAGATGTTCACCACAATAAGCTTTGCTGCTTTATTTCTGCCCATGTGACTGCTCCACAACCAGCACAACCTCAGTGATGGTCTCCGCCAGCCGCGCCTGCCCGTGACCGAGAAGGACCGGCCCGTCGCTGGAGCACCAGGCTGTCCCCCCCGGTAGTGTCTCTTTTGCTGGCACAGTGTACGTTAGCTGCCTGGTCTCCTGCACTGCTCACTGCTCTCCCCGGCTACAACCAAAAGTTTTATTTTGGCTTTTTCCACGCCTGGTTTGCTCCCCTCTTACTTTGTCGGCCTGTATCTGATCACAGTCCCGAATTCCAAATTGCGTGCTGCAGGCTGAATTTCCCCCAGATTTACATGCCACTATGATCCAAATCTGCTGCTTAATACAAGACCTCTGTAATGAGCCCGAGATATTCTATCGCATGCTGAATTTCTGACTCACATGATATGCAGTAACCCAATGAGACACACACGCACACCCGCACACACACCAGAGCAGAGGTTTGAAACAGCAGCAGCTTTTCTCTTGGCACAGGGCAGGGGCACTTTGGTTTCTTGAACAGGTGGACTACCTGACAAGCAGCAGGTAGCCTTGCTTTTGACTACTACGCTTTAAATCAGGGCTGTTTGGCAATTCATTAGTGTCTGCTAACTATTAAACACAGGAAAGTTCAAAAACATGCATATGTTTTCCTCCCTGCCTCCCAGGTGGTATCTGTTTCAAGCAGCAACCTTTTCACTCCCTGCATAAAGACTTGTAAACTTCCCGTGGCTACACCAGCGGTTCCTAACCAGGTGCCTGCGCTGGAGCCGCAGTCTCTGAAGAGCAGCAATCTCCATATGCTGATCCCCGGCTATGTAGACGCCATTCGTTTCTCCTTGAAAGTTTATTGTCAGAATTACTGGAATGTACACAAATGTCTGTATTTGAAGGTGAAATTTGGTGGAAAAATAAAGATATAATAGGATCCTTTCTTATATAATTTCCTGGTGTGATGTCTGTCTAAAAAATGAAGTGAAATTATATGATGTCAAAAAATCATGTTTCAAAATGATTGACAACATGTGAGTGTTTTGCATTGTGAAATGAGGCGGAAAATTTTAATTGCATGATGGAAGGACATAATATTTATTAGAACCTTGTAACCACACTGGATTTCAGCGAGAGGACACAATTTAAAATTTTGTATTAATACTTCAGGCTAAATCTTAAATGAACACACAGAAGCAAAATTCCAACTCGGAACCTGTGAATAAGTTTTTAATCTCTCATAGTAAAATAGCATCTATAGGGTAGGCACGTCACCATAGTGACAAAAAGGTTCCCTCGTACACATCCTGCTCTTCTGATCTGAACAATACACGGTGCCCCGCTCCCAGGTCACTGAAGAAATAGCTGCTCTGTGCACGCAGGGTTTTCATAAAGGTCTAAGGAAGATCGGGGTAGGCTGAATTTCTTAGAAAGCCAACACTATGTATAAACCCACTTCCATCCTTCCCAGTGACAAGAAAAGAAGGCTTTGCATCCTCACCCAGATGCAACCAACCCAGGTGCTTGCAGACAGGTGGGAATAAAGCTCAGAATCAAACCGTATTGGAGGAAATCCCAAGTTAGCAGCAACGTGGTAGCAACAAGTTCAGGGAGAGTCCTGGCTGGCCCTGGAGCAGTGTTACTATCGAGGTTGGCCACTGCAGCACCTGACAGCAGTAATTTTCAAGGAAAGTGGTCTAGAGAAGGAAAGAAAAGCGAGGTAACATGAAAATGGAGACAAAAGGAGATATGTGTACACGGAGGTAACTTGAAGCGATCCATCTTCACTTTAAGACATGACCTGAATATGTCTTATGCCAGTAAGGAGTCTGAAGGGGCCTTCTATTTAAGGTTCTGAGGTATTAGTTATACATCTCCCTTCCTCTTTCCCGGCAGGATGGGATCCTGAAGCACGGAGATGTGCCCATCAGAAACCCTGGGGGAGCTGAGCCCCTTGCTGAGCCCACCAACAGCACCACAGGACGAGGGGGAATGCCGAGCGAGCAGGAAATCCTGGCTGAGCCAAATCCTTTGCGACCAGAACCCAGGCAGCCCTCTGGGGCCAGCTCAGCCCAGCGAGGGCTGGGAGTGCGGCTGTTGGGCCTCCATGCCTTCAGCAACTGGCTGAATGTAGCGGGCTTGCCTTTGGAGACGTGGGCTTAATTCGGAGATACGGGACGGAGCAGGTGAAGTCCATACGCTGCTGGAGTCGACTCCCCAGCTTGGCCAGGTCTCTGAAGCACCAGTGACAAGTCAAAACCCAAGCAATCCTCACATACCCAAGTGGCATACAAGGAACAGAACAACATCATTCTCTGCGTAGGCAAAGGAGGTCACAATGAACTTGGAAATACAACCTTTCAACACTCTGTAGTGACTCTCACTTTACCAAGAAACAACTATGTAACCAAAATAAAAGGCACACACAAGCCCAAAGTCCGTAAGGAAATTGTGAGAGGAATGAAAGCAACTCTGAGACCTTTTCTGTTCATTGTAAGAGATGGGGGGACTGGGTTATGTGGAGCCGAAGAGAATGGTTAAAATTATATCCATCAGGCCTAAATGAGAAGTACAGAAAGCTACACAGGGAAAACAAAGAGGCCGGCTCCAAATCCTGCCAGTGGCTTGGTATACCAGTAACTCACAGAAATTTGGCCTGGGACATAAATCACAGCACCGGAATCCTAAAGGGTCATTGAACAGGTCTGCAGCTAGTCAAGCAGAAGAGGTCAGAAATTAAAATGGTTAGCAATGAGTAATAAGAAACCTTAGATCCTTAAAGAATTGTTTGAAATATCTATTTGTGCTCCTCTCTGAGGAGGGGAGAGATTTTTCTCTTCTCTATCAAATTATCTTTGAGTACTGGGACCAATCTTCTCCTTTTGCATATTCTCACCAGCTTTCAGACAAGGTTGTATTTTACCTGTGCGCATCCACTGAACGAAACGGCACACAGAAAAGTTTTGCTCTAAGCCACTGTATGATCCCCGAGAGAGGGATTTACACGTCTTTGCACAAGAAGCACTTGCACCTTCCTCCAGGCCAGGGCAGAGAGCAGTCAGAAATGGCTTAGCCCCCTGACCACAGCAAGTAGAGAGTTTGACAGGACCACAAAACCCTGTGGCTAGCCCTTGACAGATGTCCCCAAGGTACCTGACACAGGCACAGAAAGCCCTGTCCCACCCTCTCCAGCCCTGCTGGTGTGCCAGGGAGGGGGTAACAGCCCTGACCCTGATGCAGGACTCGTGCTCCACCCGACACGCAGCCAAGAGCCAAGACTCTGCACCAAAGCCTGATGGCTGGGAAGTCTAATTGATGGAGTGGGGAAAAAAAACCTGTAAAAATGTATTAGATATTTCTGAATAACAAATAAATCTGAGGAAATCACAGTGTGCTCACAGCTATTCCATGAGAAGGAGAAAGAGAGCCAGATCAATTATTCATTTCAAGTTACTCACTCAGCACTCCATCAGGCTCTTTTATAAGCAAAAATTGTTACAGGATGAGCACACCTCCGAAACAAATTTCTGCTCCACCCTCATGCAAGGAGCAATCATGCGCACCCAGGAAGCCCCATGTTCAGAGAAGGTAGGGGCACACACACGGCCCCTCGCCCTGCTCTGTCCTGCCCTGCTGCATCCACCCGGGGCTGGAGTTCCCCACGTTCGTGGATCAATCCTTCCCCTCTCCCCTCCGCGCACACGCTTTTGCAGTCTGGGATTCCTATTATAATAACAAAGCCGAAGTGCAAAAATGGGGTCTGACCATGCTCCGAGTTTTTTAAAACAACTGCTCACAAGCTGAACACCTTCCACGTTCAAGGCTTTGGCTTAAGGCCACCAGTAATTCAGGTGGAGACTTTCTTGGATGGAACCTGAACAGGTTATGGCCTGATTCAGCAGTGAGGACTCCACGATCTGAAGATTAATGCTCCCCAAATAGCTCTTTGCTCCAGTCATTCTGAAGTGTTTATAAAATGTTTGCGTCCCATATCTGAGTATTAACAAAACCATTTTAATAACAATCCATAAAACACCTGTGTCCTTGTGCAGAGCAGAGAAAATTATTGCAATGGTGCGAAATAAAAATGGTGGGGTCCTTCAAGTCCTAAATCACCAAAGACCGATCTGCCTCCTTCCACCTGTTTGTACTGTTCAGCTTTTTCTGTTCAGAAAGGAAATAACCATCCCTGAACAAGCAACTACAGAGTACATAAGGGCATCACAAAGTAATTATGAGTTTATGACATCATCTTAATATTACTAGGGAGAGACTGCAAGACCCAGGAGAAACTCCAGATTTCCCTTTTGGGAAAACGTTAATGGATGCTTACAATCTGTTTTCCTTTGTTTGGATGTTACAACCAATAATACACTTTTATGTCTATAAATAAAGACTAAAGTTGAATAAATCCAACAAGCTCCTGAGCCTGCGGCTCTGAAACTTGATTCACATTCACAGTAAAGATTTATGAGTCACTCAAAGAGAATAAGTTGAAACTGCAAGATTTGGGGTGAAATTATTCAAAAGGGTGATTATTTTGGGAATGATTATGCATGCACACCTGATCAGGGTGTCACTTGGGCCCCCTTGTCCTACATGATGAAATGTGGCAATTTTTCTGCGTTGCTCTTTGCTTGCACAAAAGAGGAGCAATCAAACTGTTGATTTTTGCATCACATCATCTTGTGGAAATATTTTCCCTTCCAATTAGATCATAGGACATGTTCTTTAAGCTATTCACATGAATATACTAAATTTACTGATGAGTGCAAAGCAAAGAAATAAAACTGATTGCTGTTCCTCATGTGTGGGTGTGTCTCTATATTTTTATATGGATGTATATATATGTGAACCAAAATACCTCAGCATGGGATGCTAAGTTAAGCACTCAGACTCTGGGAGAAGCAGGCCCTGGTAGCTGTCCCTGCTGGGAGCACCATGGGAAGAGGAAATGGCTTCTTTCCTTTCTTTCCCTTCTCTCAGTTCGGCCTCCATCTTCACCCAGCAGGTTTGCAACTATTAACTGCAGGAACCACACGTACCACCAGATGAGGCCATCGATTGTGAGGAAGACAGAAGGCATCCACCCCTATGTAAGGCCATTTGCCTGAGTCCCTCTCTTGCTTTTGACACCTAGATAGTAGTTTGTTTGGTTTTTGTTTTGTTGTTTTTTTTTTTTCAAATTATTTGTCTAAATTAAATGAGTTTTGTGAAGTATAAATGAAACAAGTTGGAAAATATACTCGGGTTTATACTCTCTCTCTGCCTAGAGAATGAGATCACTCTACAGCCATCTGAAGGGTTTTCAGGAGCCTCCCTTTATAAAATTTTCGTGGCAAACTCTCAGAAACTTCCTTGTTAGTCACTTCGCTCCCTCCATGTTCTTCCTGATGTTTTTCTCCTGCACAACATATGTTTCTCCCTTTTTAGTCCTCAAACTTTTTTGCTTTGTTCAGGCAATTCAAAGTTGATACAAACTTTTTCCTTGATCTCATAACGATTTGGCCTGAAACAAATCTCCTGAACTTGGGCAGGCGCAGGTCAAGCTCCAGATTTGGTACCGGGTGCTTTTCTCTGAAACTGGCTGAACACAAGTCTGGGATGCTCCTCTCCTCTCAGCACAGACACAAACAGAAAGGGACGTCTCTCCTCCCAGCTTCTGCCTCCTTTCCAGAGAGTCTCTACACTGGACCAAATTTATAAACTTCATGACTATGCTGGCAAAACCACAGTGATGTGGGAGCCAGGCAAATAATCACCTCTTTCCAAATGGCTGCTATTGCAGAAAGGCAGGCTGTGCTCTGTGGCTACGTGGTAACCCTGACGAGTAAGCCCAGAGTTCAGCCCCCTCCTTCTCCCATAGATCCTCCCGATCTTTCCATTAAATTATCACCCGTGCCTTCGTTACCACTAAACCTGTGTGAACTTTTTCTGGCAAAAAACAAAAGCTGCTATAAGAACGAATCAAAATCTTATCTCAAAAATGCCTTCCACCCAGATTTTGTCCGAGACTAGAACACAAATGCAGGTGTACGTGTTTCAGAAGACACCTCTCTTTGTTACAGTCCTGCATCTGAACGTGTCCCGACTCAGGATCTGCCACAGCCAAGTCCTCCCTGCTCTGCAATGACAACAGAGCTCCAAGTCAAACTCCCTGGAAGGCCCACCTAAGCCTGAGATGTACAGCTGTTTGCAGCTGCGTGCACCTTGAAGTTGGTACTCTTTTGTTCACCAAGAAAATGAAATTTCAAGGAACCAAAAATATTTGCCATTTCAGGTAAAATTTGCTAAGTAACTTTGACTGAAAACAACTTTAAAACATTCCGAAAACTCAAAATGGTTTGTCTGACATTTTGAAAAAGATGTTTTGATTTTTCATTTCAAAATAACCTCTTGTGCTTAGAAATTTGCCAACATTAAGCAATATAAGAGGGTTTTGGAATGAAAGAAAAACTTTTAATTCAGCTAAATAAAAATATCTGTCTTCCTGTTTCTCTGAGAAGATAAAGAGATTTTGTTATGGGTTTTCCCATGATGATAATTCTAAACCTCAGTTGTTGTTTTTTTTCCTTTTTGACCAGTGAACCAGAAATATCAGTTATTTGTCCCCTGGTGTGCACAGTGGCATTTCCCTTTTCTACGAAACCACCTCCAGAAAATGAAAGGTGGTTTACTCATCTTTCCTCACACTACCACTTCTCCCAGCCCTATCATTAATTCTGTTGAAATCTTTCTTACAGGACATTAAAATCAAGAGTGAATTTCAACCAAAATCTTCTCTCGTGGTCCTTATGTCACCTCTGAACTCCTCCACCCTGCTCCTGACTTGTTCTCCAGCTCTCCCCGTGGTCTTGTGATGGCTGCCCCTCACTTCAGCATGGCTTGTCTTGAGATGCAGACAAAAACAGGCTCCTTGTGTCTTGTCTTCTTTATGGTGTACTAATGCATGGCCAGTTATAATTTAGCCCTAGGGTGGCATCACGCAGTAAACCACACTACAGTAATTACTAGCTTCTGCAGGGTTATTTACGGGACTACCCTACTAGGGTTATTTTATAACATTGTTATAGATTAATAGTGATACCGCTGCCTTCAGTGTGCAGACGTCGCTATGGGTTAAGACCCACGGAGGCCTGTACCATTCAAGAGAGCCATGCAATAAAAATAAAAGAATCATTTCTAGTAAGTTCTGACTCTGATTAAAAAACAATCTTTATGAAATAGACGCTAATAAAATTGCTTTCCTAATTACCCAGAGCTAGTTCATTTCCCAGCAAATATAATAAAACAGAGTTACTTGGCTCTGATTCACAAAATCTGAACCCAAGCTCATTATTAAGGCATTTAGCAGTGAAAAAGCATGTGTGCATAAGATGCTGTCCCGTCAAGCAGAATGCAAGAAATCTTTTGAAGTTAGACCTTTGAAGTCTCAAGTTATTGCTGCATTTTTTTAACGCAGGTATTTCAACAAGAGAAAATCTCTCTGTGTTATTTACACAGATGGAACAGGGCACCCTATTATACCATCATATTCACTGGAGATTTCAGTTAGAAGCAGAAAGTCTTAATTTAAAGAAATATTTAGAGCTAGTACATAGCACTTCTTAATCTGTGGAACCATTACAAGGCTGCAAGACTTTTACATAATAGAATAGACCAGCCAATGTCCCAAGGCTATTATTGCTATGACTTGTAACACACTGAAATCTCTTTCATCTGCCTAACCTGGGATTTTGATTATTGTAAATGCATGAGTATCTTTCAGTTTAGGGGGTTATGATTATGTTTTATTTATCTGTGCTTATGTTCTGCTTTCTTCAAAACTTTCTCCGATTGCTAGATGCGCAGATGTTCTACCAAGCTCTCCTGTTCTCCTCACTCTGCTAGGAGCATCCGCAACATCCTGAACGTGACTCCCACGGTGACTGCAGGCTGTAGCTCTGTATTTTTAAGAATCCAGAGTGCTGGGACAGGACGGGGCAGGACACCAGTTTCCCCACTACAGGAAAGCACGTGGAGAGAGAGGCCTGATATGCACAAGCTACATTGGTGATGGTGCAGACATAGAACCTCAGTAGTACCAGGGTAAGAAAGGCCCAGAGGATCAGAGCTCCCAAATCATGCACAGGCCGCAGGCGCTTCTGAAGGCATTATCTCTGCAAATCCATACCATCACCTTGCACTCCAAAGCAACAGTGCCTTTATTCGAGTTTGAATAAACTTTTTTTACATATTTACAAAGACCTGTTTTCTTTTCCACATCAAATACCTATGACACACCCAGCTAGGAGAAGTATACTCCAGTTCAAAACCTGGGTAAAATCTAAGATTCCTGAAAGCATTTTAAAAGTATAAAGAGATCTTGGGAAGTCACCATCTGCCTCTCTGCTTCATGTCAGGAGCATCTACACCTAAACCCTTCCCAACAGCTGCTTCCTGAGAGCACTCCTCACTTCCCAGATCGCAGCAAGCCCTTTGAGCTAGCTGCTTAAGGCGGCCCATGCAACACAGCGATACCCAGCCATCGCCATCTCGTGCCTGTAAGATGTGCCACCTGATCTCTCTGTGCCTTCTTGGTTTTTTTTTGGCAACCTCATGACAAGATGGAAATAACCCTTCCCTCCTGTGCAAGGCAGCTAGGAGGTTCAAAAGTGAGCATACATAACCCTGAAAAGCAGCATTGCCCTGGAAAGAAAAATGCTTGGGGAAGGATTTACTACAGCAACCAACAGGACCACAGAGATATCAGTGGGAGCAGAGCTAACCCGGCAAGGCTTTCTGCAGATCCATTCCCTCAATGGCCAAAGGTCAGATTTTGCCCTCAGTTTCCAAAGTGCCCGAAGGAGGGAAGATGCAGAGATGCTGGGGGAACAGCCCCAGGCTGCTGCAGTTCCCACATGTGGAACGCAGTGCGATGAGTGCTAAGGGGTACCGCCAAGTATTTGGGATTTTCACCCGAGGCACAGCACTTGCTCCCACCCCAACCAATGCACAGAGGAAGTGCCTTGATGGCACCTGTGTACCGTATCTGCCTGGTGCGGAGACAATCACACTGCAGACCAAATGCCCGTCCTGGCAGATGGACGGACACATTCCCATGAGGACAGGAAAGAGGAGGGAAATTCACCCCTGCAGACCCGTCCATAGGGCTGCTCCCCTGCTAACTTTGGGTCTACAGCTTGTGCTTCAACAGAATACACGGGACTGTAACCCCATCCTACACTCATCCATAGCCAGACCTCCACAAAATTAGCAATTCTAAAGACACTTCCATGCCATACAAATATCAAATTAGTACTTGTTTTGGTTTAAAACTGTCATACTATTTATATTTGAAAAAAAAAAAAAAAAAAAAAAAAACTTTTAGAAAGAGTTCTCAGCCTAAACCCTGTAGATAGGAAGTCTCGCTGCTAAAGTGAGCTGCTTCTCCTTCAAATCAATGCGTCTCCAATGCCCTTGGAAGTGACTGCAGGACCAGGGCCTTCGGTAGCAATTCTCTTGGTGCTGCATGAGTCAGAAAAAAATCCAGCTGCCTCTGTGGAGCACTATGGGTTCCACTAAGCTCCTTGGGGACAAAAAGCAAGAAAAGCTTCTTTCCATCAGTGGATTAAGCAGCTACGACTCAGAATTCACATCAGAGATGATCTGTGGAGTGAGAAGGTGCCATTTTTACACAGTCCCTTTCTTAACCATAACCACGCCGCAGTGCAGCTCTCTGCAGCTTACGCACTCCTCCTGTCCCCTCCTGCCGCTTGTGGTGGCATCTGCGATACTTCGGCTCCAGAGGATGTGCTAAGGATAAAGTTTCTATCTCAACTTCAGATTGCTCTGTTTTTTTGCGGTGGTAAGTTAGATCCTTAACATTATCTTAATGCACTTTTTATGGTTTAATTTCCCCTTTTGTGGTGCTGTTTTCCTCAATAAGACTCTTAAATTGAAATCAGATTTCCTCTGAAGGAGCCAGCCTGATTTTCTTCGAAAGCCCAGTACAATACAGTCATTCCGCTGAGACTGACAATTTTATTATGGTTGCATTTCCTTTTTGCCTACAAAATGTTTGTTTTATAAATAGGCCTTTTTAATTTAATGTAATTTTTGTACAACAGCAGAAACAGTCAAAAAAACATACATCACAGCTACAAAATTTTGTTTTTCTTATACACGCCTTCCTTAATTTACTTTGTGTTGGCTGGGGAGGGGAAATCAACTTTTTACCTAAGGCAAAATGTATGTAAAATATCAATCTAAAGTAAAACTCAGCTCCCCTGCCTTCAAGCCATATATCACTGAAGATGTAGTCTTGTAATTAAAAATAGCAAACAACAAAAAAAAAAGCCCTAAAACAAAATAACTACATTGCACCTTAATGAATGAGACAACTACAAGCAAAAAACATGACAAGGACTATGGAAACTAATCAACTGACAATTGCTTTTACAATTTTTACACCACTCATGATTTAACAAGGGTGGTGGGTTTTTTTTTTTCAGCACATGCTTAATTTTAAGCATGTAAAAAGTTCCATTGGCTTCAGTGGCATTTTTGTTTGTTTTTTTTATACCTTTAAGATTGCCTAAGTGCTTAAGCATCTTGTGGAATTATGGTCTCCCTTTGGACTGTCAAATTATTCTTATATCCGTTTGCTCCGAGAGGACGCAAAGCCTGCTGTTGGGAGCTCCAGCTCTCCGTGCAGCCCCCACTGGACAAATCCAGGTCACGCAGCACGAGCTAGTTCATCGACCCCATCCCCATTCCGACCATGAGCCGGTCCCACATGCCCAGCTCTTCTCCCTACATAGCCAGGGTGGAAAAGAAAGGGAGGAGAGGGGAAGGTTTGTTGACCTCGTAACAGCACTGGGATGGAGTTGAACACGACGTTGGCCTCAGGGGCTAAAAGCACTGGTTAAACTGGGAGCAATCTTCACCGCCCGGTTTGGTGTCACATTCTGGGGTCTGCAGCACAGAGCGCACCTCTGCCAGAATTTATGCTTCCCCTACAAGTCCAGACAATTATGTGGCGCATCCATTCAAACAGCCATCTAATAGAAAAGGAGGAAAGTCTTCCTGACACACGCATTCAGATTACTTTTTATATTTCTGTAGTCATCAACAACTGGTCTGAATTGCTCTTTAATGGTTTAAATTCTGGTAACAGGTTTCATATGCTTGCTATAACATCTCAGTGTATTAATTAGTTTTCAAGACCCCCAAGCAATAAAAATGTAGCCATTCAAGGTCACAGTTTGACTTATTTACAATTGATGTATAACTTGGCAAACTCTGCATTCAGCTACTTCGTACAATAGAAAATATATTGTCATTCAGGTTAACAAAAGACGCTTTTCTTTGCCACCTCACTACAATGGCCCTGCAAATGAACATCGCCTGAATAAAATCCTAACCACATTTTCACTCTCATTAACCACAGTAGGGTATCACACAATTTGCCTGGCTCCTACTTAGACCACTGTGCACCATTTTACTAGCAGCAGTTTGATGGGTTTTATGGCAGGTGATATATGGAGTGGGAGTTTCGGGAGTCGTAAACAGAAGCCACAGTGTATCACAATGTGGTTTAGGGATATAATGACTGTGTTGTAAAGCAAAGGATGACAATACTGCACTAGGCTTGAGGTAGTGAACCAATAGACCAAACAGCTCAACATAATTCAAGCTACAAACAGAGGATCCTAGGTGTGTGCTGGCCTTCCTGTATCTTTCATTAATTACCCCTGATGAATTTGAATACAAACTACTAAAACTGAAATAAATCTGTATCCAAGAGAAAAATTATAGAGTATCTCCTTGTATTTCTTGGAAGAAGTTCCTCTGCCCCAGTGCACAAACACACACCCCGTACTAGCAGTTCTGAACCAACCTTTTGCATCTCCTTTGCTACTGGGGCTATCATCACTTATTGCCAAGCCGGAACAAACGCCAGCCTGGAGACCTTTTGCGCACATGCAGGGGGCAGGTTCTGCTCTTAGCGATGTCTGCAGAAGCTGGGATGAATGCTACTCTGAACAGAAACACCCCCCCTCCATATTTTGTTCGTATTTATTCATGCTCTGACATCAGACAATGCTCTACTTTTTCCATGGAGCACTACTGGGTTCTTCCAGTCCTACCAATGCTCTTAATTCACATCCCAACTTGATCATTTTTGTGGCCGACTCATTTGTGCCTGGCTGATCCTGCTGTGCTGTATTTGGATTGGGATTTCTTCAGTGGTCCTGTACTGGTCAATCCCTGCAAGTCTTGCAGAGGTGTGGTTTTGGTGTGTTTTTTTTGTTTGTTTGTTTTTGTGTGTTTTTTGTTTGTTTGTTTGATTGATTGATTGATTGATGTTGTTTTTTTGTTTGGTTGGTTGGTTACAGATATTGTCTAATTATGGCACAGAATAGGAAAATCATCTACCTGGTTCCCCAAGCTGTGTCATTAGCCACATTGTGATAGATTGGTGTCAGTGACAGAGCTCTCTCCCAGCATTCAAAGTCGGCTCAGTTGCGTTTAAACTAAATAATAATACTTAGCACATATAGCGCTTTGCATATTCAAAGCGCTGTACAAACATCAATTAATTAATCCTCATAACATCCCTGTGAGGTACGTAGGTATTATCTCAGTTTTACAGATGGGGAAACAGACACAGAGAGGTTAAGTAAAATGAAAAATTAAAGCAGAGGTGTGCTGGTTAATTTGGAATTGCACTTTGTGCTGTTTGAAAAATTAGAAGGTGCTGTACCAGATCTCCATTATTCTGCCAGAGAAAGCTCCATTCTGATGTGCTGACTCCCCTGGTAGGAGCCACTGCCAGAGTCAGGTACCCTGAAGCTGAACCTTCATGTTCTCTGGCTGGGGAGCACACATGAAAAATTCCCACTAAAAGTATCCTTCCGCCTAAAGTAAAACATAGGCAGAGGTACCTCCTGCTTCCAGGCATATTCCATAGCTATCAGAGAAGATTTTGAGATAAATAATCTGTTTTGGTAAAATCCCTAGGAAGGAGCTAAGACATGACCTGCTTGGAGGGCTAGAAGTTATTATCCCCAAAACTCTAGATAATTGTCCTTTTCTCCTATTATTTGTGTTGCCAAGTCACAGACCAACACCAGGAAGGAACAGACCTCATGTGCATAGGAAGGAGACTCCAGACCAAAGAAACAGCGAGCATGCCTTAACTCTGAAAAGAAAAAAAATACAAGTGCAAGAGACATAACAGCTTGGGGAAATCACCCAGAATTGCTAAAGAGGTGCAAGTCCAGGTCTGTTTTCCTGTAGCTTAAGTGCTTTTGATTTTCAAAGGAAGAACCATTAACAAAAGCGAAGTCCAATGTTTTACTATCTAAACCCAAGCCTGTGCACCACTGCCTGCTTTTGTGTACCTGCTATGTTATTGTATCCTTGTTATTTTAATAAAGAACTCTTCTCTTCCATTTGATATTCAACGCTCCCTCACTGTGTGGACTCTATTATAAAGTAGGAAAAGCACAGAATTGACATTAAGTGGATCTGGGGGCAGGAGGAGATGGAGTAGGTGTTTGCTCCATCTACCCTGTGCATTATCCTACACGAGCAGTGAAGAGGGAACAACTGGCAGGATAGTAGCTCCACAGAAAAGAAACCAGAGGACTAGGGGCTGTGGATCACAGGCTCAATGTACATTGACAATAGTATGCAGCTGAGAAAAAGGCAAATGCCATCCTGCGATGTTTAAACAGAAGTAAGTCTGCAAGAGTTGTAAAGTAATGCTTGCACTTTGCTGAGTGCCAGAGAGGCCTCACCCAGGGCATTGTGCTCTCCTGAAGGCACCGCGCTTCACGAAAGGCATGGCCAGATTGGAGAGAGTTCAGAGGAAAGGGAGGAGAGCAATCAGAGGTCTAAAAACCATGACTTGTGAAGGGAGATTGAACACAGTGGGGCTGTTTGCTCTAAAGAGAAGAATGAAGGGAGACATGATAACAGTCTTCCAGTGTATAAAAGGCTGCAGTGAAGAGGAAAGGAACAATCTGTTTTCCATGCCCATGACTAAAAAGGACAAGAAAAAGCTGGCAGCAAAGAAGATTCAAATCACTGATTAGGAGAAGTCTTTTCAACAGCAAAGCCAGTCATGCTCTGCAACAGACTGGCAAGAGCCATGTGGAGTTTCTCTTGCTAGAAGTACAGGAGATGTCACCTTAGAATGGACAGATACGCACAGTGACCATCTTCAAGGCCCCTTCCATCCCTGTGTCCTGTGCTAGCTGTCAGGAAGAGGAGATGCTCTGAAGACACAATAACGTCTGCTGTGGGAGTACCCAGTGAGCCCAGCCTGCAGGCATGGCTCAGCCAGACCCTGACCACCTTAGTTATTCTCTGAGCAACTCCTTGTGTTTTTTTACTCTTCCTCCCTTCAGCTTCCCTCAGTTCTTTTGACTATGTCTTTTCTCTTCTTTACCCTGTTGGCTTCTTTTCATAATCTCTTTTAAACAAAAAGTACATCCAGTGCACTATGAGTCAAAGGCACAAAGATAAAATGTTTAACTGGGAACAAAATAAGAGAAAGGAATCTGCCAAACTCTGTTGGGTGTTGGATGCCTTATCTGCTTTATATTTAATATGCTGCTCTGAACATCCCCTCTAGCCTCTTCTGACACAAAACGATGATTTGTCTGAAATTGTTTGGAGGTTGCTGATCTTTTGGTGTCTGCAGAGACTGCTAGTTTTTGGAAGTGGATGTCTGATCCTAAGAACATCTGAACTGTGAAGGAATTCCCCTCTCTGCTGGCTACGCTCTCTTGCAGAGCAATCACAGCACTGGAAGCCTTCTAAGATCATCACTGTTGAAGAGCTAAAGTAAAAATATTATTCATTTAAAAATGTTATGGCAGGTTTACACTTCGACAGTTTCAGTACTTAAAAAAAAAAAAAAAGTTGTAAACATGAAACCCTTTCTGCCCATAAAAGTTGTATGGTTCTGAGCAAACCACCCTACTCCATGCATTGTTTGCATGAAATATTTGGCATATTTGGCATCTCTCTTCCAGAGTTCTTTCTTTTACTGTGTTATTTTGGGTACGATGGCCCTCTTTCATCCTCTTTGAACAGTGTGTGTGTGATAGTCGGTTTTGTACCAAGGGTAAGCTGTAGTGTCCTGCAACAACAAGGATCCTGCTCCCAAAAGCCTGTCATACAAGTAGGGGCCAGTAGTGCCCTTACACGATACCCTACAAAGCACCTCCAAATCCTGCCTTGTAGAAAAACAGGCTCTCACATCCGAAGCCCACATCTAGGGAGATGGGAGGCAAGATTTGCTCCAGGTGATTTTACACACCGGCACACTAGTCCTAGAGCTGGGAGTAGTACAAGGGTGCCCTTCCATCCCGTCTCCTACAGAAATCCTAGACAGCCTGCCCTCTGATTTAAACGAACAAAAAGAGGAACAGGAGTTAATTAATTTGCTGCAATATTGATATGACAAAATGAAAGCAGCATGTGAATGACAAAGAAAACCTCACTGTCATTCACAGGCTAAACAACAGACCGAGCAGTTAATAAAGGCTTATACAGTAAACCCTCGTATTTCCCCGGTGTTAGAGAAACTGCACAAAATCAGCTCAAAAGACAAAGACAGCATGCGGTGATAATATTTTCAACAAAGCAATTTAGGAGTGATAAAAAGGAGCAGTGAAACACATGTAGCAAAAAAAAAAAGAATGCAAGAGTCAAAAAATATATGTATGAGAATAACTACAGAAAGATGGCAGGTACAAGTAGGGTGTCCCACAGTCTGAAGGGGGAGACTTTCTTTGAAACTTCTAGTTTTGTGGACCTGAGGAGTTCAGCTAAGCAGTGGAAATTCGAAACAAACCCCAGCTGTTCTGGTTTGTCTATTTGTGAGACTAATCTAGTTCACCCTACATTGTTTCACTTCTTATAGTTCATTTTATTTCTAGCACGTATACAGTGTCCCTATCCATGACTGGTTCTTGAGGCTGTCATCTCAAAAATTAGTGTTATTTTGTAATAGCACTAGGGCAATACAGTTATTGTCGAATTAACTCACACCCATGAAATGTAACAAACACCTTTTAGCAGAAGACATGCTGTAATTTTGTTGGTCTGAATTCATTAAAAGGAAAAGCTTCCAAGGTGAAACAGAGAGTTGCAACAGGCTCACCACACCTTGTTCCTGCGAAAGGAAGAGCCATTTGCCCAGCACAGACAAAAAGAACCAGGCTCGCCATGGCTTTTGTTTCTTGGTTGATAAATCAACAGCTGAACCAGCCCCAGTATTTGTGCTTGTGGAACGTGGGCTACCGAGGATGCTGGAGGAAGCAGCTGAAACCTTCTGGGGAGACGGTACAGTGAGCTGAGCTGACCCCTGGAAGGGGCGGCTTCACCAGTGCTGGGCTGACCAGAGATTTTAGGAAGCATTTCTCTTCTGTCTGCTCAGAGGGAAACTGGAGAACAGAGAATATGGGAACAGAGGCAACTGCTTTTGGGGGGCATGAAGCTAAACACAAACCTCACTGTAAACATATAAGCAGGCAAAGCAATGGTAAGTATGGAAGGAAAGGAAGGAAGGAAGGAAGGAAGGAAGGAAGGAAGGAAG
>NC_048895.1:3841725-3876725 GCF_011077185.1 Oxyura jamaicensis
AGAAAGAAAGAAAGAAAGAAAGAAAGAAAGAAAGAAAGAAAGAAAGAAAGAAAGAAAGAAAGAAAGAAAGAAAGAAAGAAAGAAAAGAAAGAGAACGTCAGCTGCAGCTATTTTCAAACTTAGCAGGTATACTTAGCTCAAAACACAAATTCCCACTCATCATCTACATCAAGGCAGAAGGGAACAAGAATTCTCTTTATCCTGTAGCTGCCTTAGCTAGACAGGAGCAAAGACAAGATGCCAGTTGTGGTTTCTCCAAGCTCTGCAGCTTAGGGACACTTCAGAGCACTGAGTTCAGGAAGGTCACACAGTACGAGAGAGCAAAAGCACCACATCAGCAATTGGCCTCCCTCTCCCCATGCAGCATGCTTGTTCATAACGCCACTAAGATGCTTATGTTGTGTCACTTCTTCAGCTCTCCCATTGCGTACTGCTTATTTTAATTTCTTTCTGCAGACGTTTTTGCAATGACCTGAATGACAGCTTCCTGGAAGAAGGGCCTTTACCTCCCTTCACATGCGGAGAATTGCCCGGGCTGCACAATTGGGTTTGGGCACTAACGATGGCTGGGAGGAGAGGAGCCTATGCAATAGGCACCCTCCAAACCCGCAGCAGGGGCCAGGTCATGCACAGAGACAGGCTCAGCCCTACAAACGGAGAGCCCTGGTTCAGCACCTCCTCAAAGCAGCCAGCCCAGGTGCACTGACTCATTTGTGAGGCCTAATAGTGACCATTAAGAACAGGAGAACAACATTTGAACCTGCTGGAAAACCACAAATGCACTGCTGCTGCAAAAACCCCAAGCAGCACAACTACACAAGAGATGCGCGGTTCCTCTCACGGTGATCTGGATGCGTGAGTGTTGTCACCACCACTGCTCCCGGTTTTATGGGGCTTTGTAACCCCTCTTGCAATTTGAGGACCCTTTCACTGGGACAACTGGCTATTATTAGCATTAATAAGGGCTTCATGAACACTTCAAATGAGGAAAGCTCCTCCAGGGTCAGAATTATTTGTTAGGCCACCTGAAAAACAGAACTTTCACGTGTGGACATCTATTGTATCCAGTTTTAAAATTCCTGTTTTGCTCTGAAGAAAATGATGATGCCTTTGCCACTTTTTGACACAGACCTGAACTCAGTATTCTAAACAGGACTATGCAGAATTGAATTACATTTCATCTCCTTCAGCAATCCATCTTTTCCATTTCTGCTCATTTGCTGTAGCTGCAGAAGTATTGAGTGCTGCAAGATATACTTAGTTTTCCAAACCATGCAAGTCATTATGAATGGCCTTGTGTCCAGGTAAAGGTTAAGGAGGTCCTTTGTTGTTCTAGTTTAACTTGTCCCTGACACTGCAGCCTAATCATTCCACATAATAACAGTCCTGATACACAGGCCTGAGTCAAAGTCACAAGTCAATAAATCCATTCCTTCCTCCCTTTCAGGCAAAGTGTTGAATAGCACTGAGTGTGCAGTGTCACAAAACCCTGCAGTCTATCACATCAAGGTCGTCTGGTGTACAGTGCGAAAAACTTTCTTTCCTTAAGTGCCTCACACATTCAGAAGGAGACGATATGTTGCATGGACTAACGAGTACGCTTCAGATCATTTGGAGGAGATTAAAATAGGGCCCTGACATAAGAATAGTTTTAGTTACACTTGCTTAATCTTCTGGCTGTTGATGCTCTGAATTTGCCAGGCCTGGGGGTGGGGAGCCGCGCTGACGGTCAGAAAAGGCTGAGCCACTTGCAAAGAGCCCGCAGCCCACTGCTACCTCCTCCGTCGAGCCTCCTCATACGTGCAAAGACAAGTCGTAGCTGAAGGCTGCTGGATTTTATTTGCTGAGGTTCACTGTGCTTTTGAAGTCTATTCTAATAGGCTAATTCCACTAATGTGAATTGTTTGCCCCTGAGAAAAGAGACACAGCACTATATACTGAATCATCTCTTCACCTTTAGTTAAAAAAAAAAAAAAAAAAAAAAAAAGGAAAAAAAAAACACAAGCCAATCCCCAACCCCTTAGGTGGTGGGTCTCTGGAAGAACACAAGACTGAGTTACAGTTTGTTTACTTTGTTAAGGGACTTACAGCTCTTCCAGGTTCATAAATTCTTGTGGTGGACTAGGAGAGTGAGTGTAAATTAACTTGAATAATAGGACTATGTGTACTTTCCAATTGTCTAACACATTTCCCAGAGACAAACTAGTCAAGCTTCTCAGCTGTCTTTTTTCTTCTTATTCCTTAATTAGTGGGTATATTTGGTGTATAACAAGCGTGGGCTTATTAGAAATACCTAGATGAAGGTGTTGTGCGTTTCTCCATGCCTCTCTGCCTTCTACCTCAGCTCTGTTCAGTGACAGATTTCCTGGTCTAGTCTTGGGCTTTGCTTTCCCAAATTGTACAGTGGTTTTCTGATACTGCCATACATCCACACGAAGGATTCTGAAAAAAACTATTAGGTCCATTTTCACATTTGCTCAAACGAAGAACCTGAACCCTGGACTCCAGCAGTGAAAGGCGAATGCACTAACTCACAGCTCCATCCTGCTCCCCTTTCATCTATCATTTCAACCTGTTTGCAGCATCAGGGAAAACAGAGGATGCCACATCCCAGCTGATCCAGGGAAGCAAGAGGCTGCCAGAAAGCAGGCACAGATACGAGGACTGCAGAACATCGTCCTTCTTGAAACTGAACTCTACCATGGCTTTCGAGGGAGCAGAGGCAGCTGAGGGGACACCAAGCAGGGAAGAACCTGTTGTCCTCCCAGAGCTGCAGCGCAGATGCAGTTGTGCAGTTCAAAGTCACACCAGGCTCCAACCATAAACCAATCAAGAGGCCCGAATCCCACTTAATTCCCCCCTCCGTTGGAGTGCCCGTTTTGGCCAGAAAATGTTACTTTCCCATGCCTCTTGTTTCCCATTGTGCCTCCTGACTGGCTGGGGTGGAGCATAAAGGTCCAGAAGCTTGGCACACGTTCACCCCTGTTGGCTACGGATCTGTGCAGCATGTGGGTCAGCAGGAAGCTGCTCTGAGCTCTCGTCAGGACCCTTGCTAGGAAAGTTGGGATGGGATTCACAAGGTATGCTGCAACATACGCTTGCCCTGCCCTGAAATCCAGACACAGCCTGCACAAGTAAAATGTTCAGAGCAATTATGAGCAGAAGAATAAAAAGTGTTAAATTATGATTTGCAAAATGGAGTCATCACCCCTCGCCCCTTTTGAAGTCTGCAGACTTTGAGCTAAGTAGCAACTGTCCTCAGCTCGCAGGTAACCTACAGGCTGCAGCTCTGAAAGCAGAGCAAAGATCGAGAGTTTATATCCATGCTTATTACAAACAGTCGTAATTATCCCAATGAAAGCAAAGTAAATCCTTCCCAACAAACACTAGAGCTGAACTCTCGCATTATTGAATTATTATGGATCTTGTATATTATACCTGAGAGAATGAGAGCATAACATCCGTGACTGTCACCTCCCTCAGCGGAGGAGGTTCACCAGTGCAACAAAAAATTGGAGACATTACAGAGTTACCGTCCTACCTGAGAAAGGAAATAGTATAAATGAAGCCCACGTTGTGCTTGCGAGGCCATTTGTCATGCTCTCGTAACCAGTACAGGATCTACTCATTACACATTGCATTCTATCAGATGTGACACTCGGTGCAGTTGCAAAACTCTCCGGATCCAACCCTCACTTTTTGATTTACACCGGCCTATCTCCATTTTTACACGTTTCTCTGTCGTGGTTGGATGACTGTGCTGGCCGCGTGCTTTGTAACAGGAAGACCATTTGAAATGCATTTTCTTCTGAGCTTTGAAGCCCTCTGCTGCATGCAGATTGTGAACAAGGTACGGCAGGTAGCCTGCTGGCTCTGTTGGAGAGAAATGGAGTGGCAAACCAAATGAGGTGTCACTATGTTCCCCACTCCTACTGCCCCAGAATGAAGACTCGTCTGTGCACACATTTACTTACTTGTTTTGTTACTGGCTTTTGGGAAGGTAGCATACTGAAGATCAAAAATAAATAGTAAGACCACCTATTTTAATGGCTCTGGGGAGAACATCTGGAGAGAGAAGTTTTATGACTCAGTTGGCTCGTGTCCTTTTGAAATGTTTTCAGTGCAAAATGATGTACTTCTCTCACATTTTACTTCCACCGAGACAAGCTGCTCAGTGGCATACCGGGATGCCATGCCACAAATATACTCGTTCTGCTGTCACCCAAATATCACTTCCCAAAAGTGCTTACGACTGACTGCAGAAAATTCACAGAGTTAACTTCCAGAGCAGGAAAGTTTTGCACATCATCTCCTGCTGCTGTTTCCTACTGTCCCTACTATGCCATCCTTCCCTGTCAGTGTTATTGTTTCCATGTCCTGATCAGCCTCCAGCTTGAGCAACCTTGCTCTGCCCCAGCCATGCTCCCATGTGGTCTGCAGACAATTTTCTTATTTCCAGCTCTTCTCTCTGTGCCTTTGTACCCGTGGTGAGGAAGGATGCCCCAGAGGTCTGACCGCTCTCAAAGGGAATTTCACTGTGGGGGTTTGGGTCATGTGATGAGAAATTCCCACGGACAAACCATCGTCATTCCTAGCTGTGAGTCGCCCACAGCTGGACAACAGTGACAGGGCGATGACGATGACTCCTGGAGGTGCCCGTTACCTTTGTAAAATCCGTGGATACTGCTCTAGTACCTATGTCATCCAGTCACCTGTTGCTCTCCCAGCAGGTGCCTGTGTCCTCTTGGTTGTTCAACTCATTCACGGAATCACAACTCAAATACATTGAACTTACAGCTTCTCAGCTGAGCTATCAACCTGCAGAAGCATCTCTGTGGTTCCCTCCAGGCAGCAGCACACACTCCAGCAGCGGTGCCACCACCCCACCCAAGGACACCCAGATCTGGTGAGCCCACGCTGTGCCCCTGCAGTAACACGCAGGCCAGTGGCTGCATTAGTGTTTTGTTTCAGAGCCGCCACACAACTTTGAAGCAAATTTCCTGACCTGGCTGATGGCACAAGGCAGGTTCGGGGTGAACCAGCTTCCTCTCAGAAAACAGAACCCAACGTTCTGCTACAGACACACACCGAATTGCTCAAACTTCTAGTGCTTGGTGGGAACACTTTGGACACCAAGTGTAGTCTAAAGACAACCTGCCCCATCACAGACACACAGCTATAGCAGAGAAACCTCTTGCAGTCCTCTGATCCAATAGTATCTGCACCCAGCTGTGCATAACAAAAATGCATAATCCCTAAAGGTTTTCTTTAATAATTTCTCTCCACTGAGTAGATAAAGGAGTCTAGGCTATCAAGCCTTCTCACCTAGGTAGCTTGGTTACGTCTCTAAAATTGAGCAAGATCTTAGTCCCAGGGAAGTCAGAAAGAGCATCCCATGGACCACGGTAGGAGCAGGCTGCAGGCACTGCCTGTGGAGCAAGCACAGACTGACGGCCCAAAAGGGGACTCTAGAGCCAGGTCCTCTACATGGCAGCACAAAATACTAACCTCAGGGTCATCAGGGCAACTCTGAGTTTACCTTTCAAAAAAACTCCCAGTATTTCCTTCAGCAGAATATTTAATCACAAGTGTAGGTTTGTCAAATGCCATCTCTGACCTCCAAAGCTTTTATTGATTACCTGCAAGTCCATTGTGTTGCATTACACTCACTCAGGCTACAAGACAGGGAAGTCAAGAATAAGCTAAAAAGTCTGATTTTAAAAAGAGATAAGAAATAGCCCAATTCCTGAGTTAATAAGTGGTGCTTCAATTAGTTTTGCAATAGATGGACAATAAATATTGAATTATACTGTACGCAGCGCAAGAAAATTGCACCAAAAGAGCCTTTGAAATTCTGAAACTCCACACGAAACTGGAGGAGACAACAGCCTTTTCCAAATGAATAAATAATGTCTGTGGAGACTAGCGGGTATTACTGCAATTGCATGTCAACTAATGTTTCCCACAGTAAAAAATAATAGCAGTGAGATTTAGACGATAGGATTCTGCTAACAAAACCTAACTCCCACTCTCTCCTAATCAGCTGTAACCCACCAAAGACAGGGAGAAATGGGAACTGCAGCATGGGAAGTCTTTCATGCTTTCGACCACCGCAAGAGAGGAGATTGCTTGCACCCTGTCCCAAACGTGGCCCCTTGGTGCACAAATCGCTGGACTCCATAGTGAGCCCCAGTAACAGAAGGATACTTAAAACAAAACAAACAAGCAAGCAAACAAAAGCAAAAGTCAACTGTGCAGTTGCAAGAAGTAGCAAATTATATTTTCCAAACTGGGTGTAGATGAGTTCAATTTGCCTGTTTTTCACCCGCTGGTTCCCGGGGATTGCCAGGGGACAAAGCCACCTGGAAAAAGCCCTCACACTGACTGCACGGGAGGCTTCCCTCCCTCCCCAGTTGGCCACAGTGTGACACATTCGGATATGCTGGTGAAAACCAGAATAAGATAGGTAGGAAAAATCAACCGGGGCTTCACACAGCAGAAAATAGCATTTTGTAGCCATGGGGAGAGAGACTGCAGATGAGAAGCTGGCGAGCACTACCTGTGAGGATCCTAAAGGTAAACATGGGAAGACTGAACTTGATCCTTTTTTGCTCCTCTCCCTTTGAATGGAGCGCCTAACTATTTATTTTGGCTGAAAGCTGTGCTGACAGACCTCAAACAAGACTAGATTAAACACTCATTCTCTAAAAGCTGTGTCTTCGGCTGGAGTTACAAGAAAAAATAGAGACTTTTTAGCCAAGTTCTAATGAAAATATGCACGGTGCCACCTCTTTGTCAGCCTGCAAGAGCTGCTTCCCTGCAGGACAGAGGAACGCCAATACCACCGCTGCACACGTCCAGCAAAGCCTCACAAATCTGGGTCACGATACTTTTAACAAGAGAACTAAAAAAAGAGAAACTGGTGCAAGCTGCAGTCCAACCTGTGCTTGCTGCTGAGCATTGCCAGCGTCTGGTGGCAACAAGCAAGCCTACCAGATCCATAGGTTAGCAGGGGAGACAAGATGAGCTGAACGCTCCTGGACAGCAGGATTGTCGCAAGTGCCCAGCTGCGACGCAGACTCCGCTCTCCTGGTTATTAGCACAGTGATAAGGACAGAAAGCAACGGCTGCTCTGCATCACAGGGGAAGGCGCTGTGGCAGAGGTAGAAATAAACGAATTTCCAAAGGTCACAGCCCAGGTCTGTGCCAAGTGCGGGCGAGGACCCACAGCCGTGGTGCACGGCCTCACCAAGGCAGAGCCCACAGCTGCTGCAGCTGCCCCAGCGGCGACGGTGCTCCACCTCTGCCAGCACCTCCGTCCTTGCAGCCCCACGTACTGCATGTTGGACTGCCTAAACCTGACACTCTGATTTAGCAAAAGCCTGGTCATTTTTTTCCTATTTTATTAAAAAAAAAAAAAAAAAAAAAATGAGGCTCTTGTTAAAGGGAATGGAAGTGATACAGCTGCGGCTGTGATTAACGTAGTTCAGGGTTGAACTGAATATTGCTTCTTCCCTGCAGTATTTTTAATTACACTCCTGATTTTATATTTGGAGACCGTCATAGACCTGTTCTGGTAAATTGTCAAGCAACCACAAGTCAAATATGTGTTAAATATGAGAATATACTGCCATTTTTATCTGATTTGTGGTTCATTCACACTATGTTATCTACTTTTAATTAAATACCATAAAATACACATGGTCAGCAGTTTGACTTTTCATTTCCTTACAATGTCAGTAATTCAGCTTGATTGTTGCCACCTACCATAGAATTGCATTTTAAAGATGTTACCCCTGCACGGTGCAGATTCAATATCGGAACAATTTAAACGAGTTGCTAAAAATAACTGCCACCTACTCAGTAGTGGCTCTGCCTTTCACAGCCACATGCAGATCCTCGACTCTCTGCCTGCCTGGCGAGGACGGGCAGCCTTGGGAGGCTCTGCAGCGGCCTTGATTTTGGAGGGGGCTGTTTTGGTTTTTGTTTTTGTATGAAATGCTTGTGTCATCTCCAATGCTGATTGATAGCCTACCTTGTTCATTAAAGATATGGCTTGGATTTTGCTAGATTACCCCAGGCACTGGAAATAAGAACCTTCCTACCAGAGGCATGTTATGCATGGACTTAAAGTTCACCACTTCATTAATAACATCCCTCAGCTGGACATTTTACATGCCACTCTGATATATGACTGTTTAGGTGCAGTTTTTTCCCCTCCTACCACTGCTTTAAAGGGGACTGAGTCTTTTTCAGCATTATTTTATTATTTCTCTTCTAGGTTACACTGCTACAGTCCTAAAATTGCCAGGTCTCATTATCCTGGCTGGATTTCTTCGACAGTAACTGGACAATTTGCTCAGACCACTGAAAACAATCCATTAGAACTAGTAAAAGCCACAACAGCTGAACATCTGTAAGAAAAAGAGTGAACACAGTGGCTGAACCATGGTAGCAGACCAAAGACAGACCCGGTGACTTGCCTCTGACAGTCACAAACAGCAGATACACAGGGAAAGGAACAGAGCCATCCCATGCAATAGGAGTCCCCTGAACACTCTCTCAGCCTCTAGCAATTTGTGGTGTGGGGATTTTCTGAGCCAGAGATGGCGGTTTTGCACATAACAATCTTGATAATTTATTTCTTTCTGTCCCTGGGCAGCCACTTAGTAAATACTGGAAAATTTTCAGCATCCACAACATCCTGCAGAAAGGAGTTCCTTGTGTTTGCTACGTGTGCCATGAAGCAACAACTCTCAGTTTGTTTTGAATCCCTACTTGATACTTTTAGTTGATGTTCTTTTACTTGTGTTGCAAGAAACAATGAACCCTCATACCCTGTTCTTCCTCTCAACGCTAGTAGTCATCATTTTACAACCCCCTGTCATATGCCTTAGTCTTTTCCAGGCTAAACAATTCTAGGCTATTTTGTGATTTGTCATACAAAGTCATTCTCTGCCTCTAATCATTCATTTTCCAAGCCTTTTCCAGTCCTGCTGTGTCTGAAGGTCTGGAACTGAACCAAGTATTCAAGATGTGGGAAAAGCATGGATGTCTAGAGTGCCAAAGAGTGTCTCTCTCCTCTTTTGTTTTGTATCACTTTACTAATAGCTCCTAACAGTAAGCCTGCTTTCTTTTAACAAATACTAATCACTGAGGTGATGCTTTCCAAGCACAATGTTATAACTGCATCCTTTTTCCCAAGTGACGGTACTCAATTCTATGCTCATCATCATCCATGTAGTGCTGGGACTTTCACCCCACTACTCCTCACTTATATCTGCCCTGAATTTCATCTCCCGCTTTATTGCTCAGGGATTTGGTATGACAACGCGCTTCCTCATCTTTTTGCAGTCAGCCCTTGTCTTTATTATCTCTAATAAGTTGGCGTCACCTCCAAAGTTGTCATCTGATTATTCACACTGCTTTTTTTTAGAACATTTATGAAAATACTAAACAGTATGGGTTGTAGCCGAGACCTCCGCAGGGTTCTGCTGTGGAAATGGCCTCTATCCTCTCCATTATTTCCCATCTTTTAACAATTATTACCCACGCAAGAAACTTACGGAGGTTATTTCCTGTAAGGCCCTCCTGTAAGTGCTTGGGTGAAGCACTTTTTCAAATGCCTCTGTGAATTCCCTGAGGACCATATCACCCAGATCTCTTTGTTCATTTGCCTGGGGACTCCTTCAAAGGGCTCCTAAAGATTTGTGGGCCTTGTCCTCCCTTTTCTTTCTTGAACACACAACTTCAGTGTTTTGAAGGATGCCTTCTTGCTTCTAATAATCCGTTTTGCCCTATGATTTGTCATGTCAGCTCCCCTTAGGTCCTTATGAAGTCATTTGAAGAAAAACAGGTGATGAGCCTTCCTTCAGAAGTGCTTAAAGGATAGCACTAGGATATTTGCAAGCTATCAACAACTGAGCTGCAGAAAATACATTTGGGGAGTGGGGTGGGGGAGTAGTACTATGTGCTCCACCAGTGAAAGATCTAATCAGCAGACTAATCCCCAGGTGTTGGAAGGCCCTACTCCATTTCTCTTGGACAACAATATAAAGCACGTGGCTCAAATTTCCCACCCACAGGCAGTCTGTGGCTTCTGGAATATGTTACCATGACTGATTGCTGCTGGCATAATGCAGAGGAGCCTTGCCCTCAAGCAGCAGCTGTGAGCAGACCCAGAAGAGCCCAAGCCACCTATGCCGCTGAATGCAGGTTGGGTAGGCCATGTCCGAGACCTCTGGTCCTTGGTGTGGCCTCTCCCCAGCACCCTGCAGTCAGCCCTGGTGGGTGTCAGGTGTTTCACTGCGCCCAGGTCTGGATGCCAGCAGTCGGGATGGATGTCCACTGGGTACAATTCACAGGAGAGAAGCGTAAACCTCACGGGACAACCGAACAAACGGGGTGCTGATCCTCAAGAAGAGGAACTGAGGGAGGCAGTAAGAGTCCTCAAATATACAGAAGAGCTCTCCCAAGAGGAAGGGATTTGTTCTCTATGTTCATAGTTGGCAGGACAAGAAATAATGGACAGAAAGGCGGGTTGTTGGATGGGTGTTAGGAAACGCTTTACCAGAGTAGAAATAGTGACTGGAGATCTTTAAGAGCAGATTAGACGAGCATCTGTCAGAAATGAAATAAGTACAGTAGATCTTGTTTGGAGCAGTCGATCTCTTGATATTCCTGCCAGTTCTGCTTTCTGTGATTTGTAATCCAAATTTCATTGACTAATGTAGCCTTTGAATCAAGCCCTTAGAAAACAATTACTGTCAGCACATACAAATAAAAACAAATGAGAAGAAAAACCTATTCTTAATTCAGTATATTTCACTGAAGATACAAATTAATAGTTTCTGGTGGCAGGAGAGAGAGCTAAGGAGCTGGAATTGTGTTAGTGAAGAGTTCTTTCATAATCCATGAAGAAGTGTCTTTCATAATGCACACAGCCATGCTCTGAACAGGAGGCTTGTTTAGCTTAAAGAAAAGGGCAGAGTTAAAAACAAAACAAAACAAAACAAAACAAACAAACAAAACCCCTCTCAGATACATAACAGAGGAAAAGCATAATTTCCTTTTGATTGTAGATTATCCTGGAATACATACAAACTCCAGAGATCGAATATGTAAGAAACTGAACATTTCCACTTTTTCCACGTAGCTAGTTAAAATGTTTTCCTCCCATTTTGAGTGAAGCAGGAGCCCTTGTTCCACAAAGAGAAAACAAATGAGCAAAGAAAAAAATGTCACATTAGTTAACTCCTCTATAGGCTCATAAGCCTGGAAGGCCTCATCTGTAGTACCTTGAGGTGACATTTTCCAAGCACTCATTTATGATTATGAATCATTTTCTCTAAGGGGAAAAAATTAAGATTCCTCAAAAAAAAAAAACAAAAAAATCCTAAAAGACTGTGACAAGTCAGCCTAGCTTGTCTGGTATGTAATTCTACCCAACATTTTTTATCTAAATAATTAAAACCAGATCTCCCTCTAAATAAGGACTTACCACGAATGAACAGTTAGTAATGTCTAAAAAGGTTAAGAGGGGGCTCATTGCGTTTGGTGGCTATCGCCACAGATTTGGTGTGAGGTCATGTTATAGGAAAGATGCAGCGGTTTTTGTGTTGATATGGAGAACCTCAGCAAGGCACGATGCTGGCATTGTGGGGGCGAGAGGAGGCACGTTTGTCCCTGCAGGGTGCCACAGCTAGTGTTGCCTCCCCGCTTTTGTAGCTCACGCCTCACCTCCACTGGGGTAAAAAACCTAGATTAATGTAAAGCACTGAGAATGCCACCACAAGTGGCTCCTTCCCCAGCCTTATCCTTGCATTTTTAAAGGTGTTTCCAAAGAAAATGCAATTTTTTGCCTGAGCAGAGCCAGGTGGAAGTAGGCACCTCCTTTGGTAGAGAGGACCTCTTTGAACAAATAGCTATTTGGGCCATTTCAGACCTAATGAGGTGTTTTCTCAAACTCCAGAGTGCTCATGCCTTCCTGACAGCTGAGGAGCCAGCAGGGATGGTGTTTAAATTTTTCTCCCTTTCTAGATGTTGGCAGGACAAGAAGGGCAAATGCTTCGGAATATATAAGGCCAAAGATTAAGGAAAGACACAAGACAATGCAGATGTGCTAGTTGTGAACATGAACGTCAGTAAGAAAAGCATGTGGATAATACCTGTGCCAAGGCAGACACCTTGGAAATATGGCAGCCGTCTAAAAGCTAGCACATCTTTGAATCTTCCAATGACTTTGAAAAATTTGTCTTTCTGACCTCAACATTTTGTCTCTAACTTGGGGCTCACAATTTTTTACTCTCGTAATAAGTGCTTCAAAGGTTAATCAACCAACGTGAGCAAAATACTTGCCTGAGAGATGCTACGGAAGGTCAAATTAATGTTAGGTCATGGCAAATCTGTATTTGAAAAAGGACTCTCAATATGGGTATTCATATTTACTGAAAACACCACTAATTAGCTTTGTCATGAGCTGAAAAGAAAATATGTTTGTAAAAGGATTACAAAGGAGATCATGAGGTAATCCCAAGATGCTAACAGTGAGTTTGACTTTCAGGACCAAGTCTAGCCCAGGCAAAATTGGCAAGCCCAAAACAGTATTTGCATCAGGACAGGTTTTGGCCCCAAGACCAGAGAAGTCAAGCTGGATCAAAAACAAGAAGGGGTTTCTGGTAATGGGGACACTTTCTCGCTGGGCTATATTACCTAAGATATAACTGACATGAAAAAAACTGAGTCGTCTGTAGTCAACGTGCAAAAGACAGAGGGTTTTCCTACTGATTCATGGCTTTCTAGCATTATTTGTTCTTCAGAAGTTGTTTAATCCCTCCATAGGAGTTACATTTGCAGGTGTCCTTAGCTAGAGGCTGATAGCTCCTTCTAATAAATGTCAGTGTTGAAGGCCTGCTCCAAAGATGGCTGGAGTAACAAGGAGCTTCTGAAACTTGTCTTACAGACAGGTTTACTGTCATCTCCTCTTTCAAAACCACCACTTAGCTAGGGGTGTAAAGCAAGTGTAACGGGGGGGGGTGGGGGGTGGGGAAGGGTGTGTGTGTGGTAGGGAGAAGCACAAACTGTTGCTTTAAAGATGAGCTGAAACAGAGAGAAAAAGATTCTGTGGCTACTGCCCAAAAATATTAAGATAATGATTAAACTAAAAAATGCAAATACACAAGATGTTTTATGCTGCTAGGCAAGACCAGAACTGATATTAAAATGTCTCATGAACATTATAATATGTTCAGAGCAGGGGGGAGAAGACACAGAGGAAAACAGCAGAGAAGCCATATGGTCATAGCCGGTGGTCAATGAAAAAAGGCAGAAAATACAGAAAGAGAAATACAAATTTGGGGGTGGGGAATGTGTGTTATCACACATCTCTTGTGTGCTTGTTCAGGAATTTCTGAGCAGAAGCCCCCACTGTGTTCAGAACTGTTGTTTCTACCTAAATCCAAATATGAGGACTCCCCAAGGTGTCTTCCTTAGGTAGAGAGCAATGGAAAGAGTTTCTTTTTTCCTAAATGGAGGAAGAATTATTGTCCCAGAAGAAGCAGCAACGGTTTGTGACTTACTGACTCACCTGTACTGCAAGAGCTAGCGTTTTCCCCAGCAATCTGAACATACCTGATCTGAACCACCAGGAAGGCACATGCCCACCCCAACACATGGAATCTCCTTAGGAGCCACTTTTACAAGATTTGGGCAAGATTTGAGATAAATGGGAAATGGCTTGTTCAACAAATAGTCTTGCAAAACCCAATAAAACAGAATGACCCCTACTCCCTCGTCTAAAACCTACCTTACTAACACCTTAATCTTTCTACAGTAACAACCTCCATCCCCCTTTTGCATGAAAAAATAAGGCTGGGAGAAAAACTAATTTTATGTCGGAGCAGATTATGATGGTGCAATTGACTGCAGAGAGGGCAGCAGCCACTTCCATTCTCAGCTGCAGGTACATTAAAGAATTGCGTATTTCGTGCATCAGTCTGCCATGTGAGGACTGCCATGGGAGATGGAGGGAACAACCTCATTCTGCACTTGCCCCAAAAGCAAGTCAAGTAATTAAATGCCACAAATATAGCTGCATATCATCCTGAGGGTGGGCCAGTTACTACCTGAGCAGCACATTGCATGTGTATGCATGACTGAAGATGGATAGCATGACATTTATTAGCCATGCACATAATTAAAATCCTTTAAAAATGTCCTCCAAAAAAAAAAAAAAAAAAAAAAACAAACATATCTTGAATTCCACAGGACAGCCCAGCCTGCCATCCTCAATAAGCTTCTTTACAGAGAGTTACACAGCTAAATCACTGGTATGGAAGCAGCACTCCAGGGACTGGTCTCGTGTCAGCCCATCTGCCTAATCAGCGATGAAGCAACACACACTGCAGCAACACAACACGAGTGCATTAAGCACAAGCACACGTGCGACGACATGGTGAGTATGAGCAGGGAACAGATCCAGACTAAAACCAACCTGCTTCTGTGGACTAACCTTGCGCCTGGACCAGGGATGTGCTACGGGAGCAAGCTCCCCACATGGTGCAGAAATCGCTGCTGCTGCATCAGTGCTAACACCAAAGCTTTGCACAAGAGCAGACTCACCGCCACCTACACGTGAATGATAGACCAAGACACTCAGAAGTTCACTTTCATTTCCATAAGGGTTTTTATTTTCCAGGAACAGTCGGGGGTTG
Organism: Oxyura jamaicensis; assembly: GCF_011077185.1. Lineage (NCBI taxonomy): Eukaryota > Metazoa > Chordata > Aves > Anseriformes > Anatidae > Oxyura > Oxyura jamaicensis. Next base: position 3,856,437 of record NC_048895.1, read on the forward strand.
TGCTTCTGCGGTATGCTTTTTCATAACAGAGCCATACCCTCCACTGAGCCTCCGTTAGCTCAGGAGATACGTATTTGAGTTCCAAGCTGACTCTCCCCACCAGCTCTTTTTCTCTCTGCTGTGCCCCTTTGATCACTTTTATCTGAATTGTTATCTTTGTAAAACTTCTCCTATAATTGCTCCAGGAAAGAGACGCTGCTACTGGCCTGTCCACAGAGGACTTGGTACTCCAGCCAGACTCCAATGGTGTATTAATAGAATAACTGAAACTGGGTTAGTTCAGCGAGTGATTCCCAGCAAGACAGCCCACCAGCCTTATGTGACCAGCAACAACAACCCCTGCATATTGCTACTAGTCTAAAATTAGAGGAGAGAGAAAAGGCCTAAGGAATAGTCTACCTTCTGTACTACATACAGGCATCCCACTTGTAACCATGTGAGTACATCAGATTATCAAAGATAACTTCTCCTGGGACAGTTATCTATAATGCTGTCTGAGAAAGAAAAATTTGTAAAAGAGGTATGAGTGTATACATCTACTGATATCTGCTCACGCGTCATCAATTCTCCTGGACATCTACATTCAGAGACAATAATATTTCTGCCACAAACTGTCAGCACAGGCAAAGAGCTGGCAGGCACGGAGGTAACTACAGTAATGAATGAATTTGTAAGATGTTTTGAATTTCAAAAGTTCCCCTCTCCCCCAGGTGAAGCGGATCTGAAATAGCATCAAGCTTGTACTTCATGCGTGATGACGCCCTTTCCCACCAAAGAAAACCATCAATGACTGAAATTTCATCAGACTTTCCAAAGAGGAGAAAAAGGCAAGCACTGTGCATTTAGTGGCTTATAAAGCATTGCTGCAAAGCAGCTGGAGATTGGGGTAGGGAGAAATCAGATAGACAGGGATGCAGCATGTGGGAAAGCTGACCAGGAGGTGGAGGAGGCAGGAGGACACCTGGATGCTCTTCAAACAGCAGTTGCTTGGGTAATTCAGTGGTCATCCGGGTAGGTCTACACTCAGCCAGCAACAAAGTCCAAGGGCCAACATTTGGCAATTTCCTCAGCCTTACAGAAGTTTCCCAAAGCCTCAGGGACACCAGCAAGTGCCCAGTCTCACCACAAGCCTTTTAAGAGCACTGCAAAGACTGCTCCTAGCCAACAGGCCTGGTCCCCTTGAGTCAGCCAGGGTGCAGGGAAAAGCAGCCCAGTCCAAAACCTCAGATGGGTTCCCCCTCCCTGAAGGCTGTCCTTCCCAGCACAGCCGCGCTGCAGTTTAGCATCACGCCATGCCACGCTGACTCTGCAAGGCCGGGGCATACACCATCACTTAACCTTGGCAGGCCTGAAACACCAGCACCAGCTTCCCCAAGCAAGACCTGCCCACTGCCAGCTACTGCACATCTCAAAGCACCTGGTGAGCTAGCATCATCCACATTTATTCCACTAGAACTCCCTCACCCCCAGCACCCGTGCGCACCCTGCCCAACTCCATTACTTCTGAGGAGCAAACCTTTTGGCTGTCATGTATCTTTCAGAGTGAGTTAGCAAGGTTGTGTGTTTGCAATTCCCAGCTCTGCTCGCGGTTCCTCTCCAGCATCCACGCACCTCCGAGCCCTGCACTGCAGCACTGCCACCAGCTCCAACTAATCTGGAGATGCTGCTGCGCGGATCTGTTTATATCCCTAAAAATTAGTGTTGCAGCTCCACCTAACTTAAGCAGTTTTGCTTAGGAAATTACAGTGTGGCATTTGAGTGGCTGTTTAGAGCACAGAGGAGAAAGTGGGTATTGGCAGCATGTTTTTAATTAAGCAGGTAAAGCCTAGATTAAGCTACATCAAATGGATAGTGTTTCTTTAATTCTGTCTTGTCAGTCTCCTCAGCCAGGGCACAAGGGGTTGGCCTTAAAATTCTTGTAACTAAAAAGCCAGTCTCATGACCAACTACATAATTGATTAAACACAACTGTGGACTCCCATTATCGGGAAGTGCAATTTTCCCGGTGTCGCTTCGAGTCTGAAATACCTCAAGGGTAATTACAGCCCGCGATGCAACACAGAAGGCTTTGAAGTGGAGGAAGAAAAGATTAGGGTGGCTGAGACGATCTGCGCCATTTCATTTGTACTTCATGGCAAAGGCTTTAAGCCGCTGCTGAGCAGTGCCCCGCCAGCGCCAGCCGCTGCGGGTCCTGCCCGCCCTGCGGGTCACGGGCAGCCCCGGGGTCACGCCGAAAGCGCCACGGAGAAGCGGCCTCTTACCTTTGCGGCCCTGATGAAAGTTTCATGCAGCTGTGCTCCTCTTTGCCTCGGATTTGGCATGCCTCGCTGCTCGCCGCTGGGCTGACCACGCACGGCGCAGAGAAGTGCGCTTTCTCTGAACAGCTAAATTATTTACCCCGGGAACCGTTATACAACACACCACGCTGTGCTAAAAAGGACCCTCTTCGGCATCCGAGGCAAGAGGCACTAAAACCAATTCTGAAATGAAGAGATCCAGTTTTTATTTCCAATTAATAACAGGTTAGAAGTAAAAACCACTATTAGTGACAGAACATAACAAGGAAACCAAACCTGCATTGTTAAGAGGGCTATTTAAAGAAATGTTAATGAATTGGATTTGAAGTTCTTCTTAGTCAAGCAGGAAACAACTAATGGTTTAAAGAGGAAAAGTGAAGCATTATTAAATGCTGAATATTTATTATGTCAGTGACCAGTTTGCCAGAGGCTTTGAGGTGAGAAGGGAAGTTCAAATCCTTTCTGCTGCATTTACAGCTACAGAAAGGTAAATTCATAGGCTTTCTCACATACCACACAAAGGCTTAGTAATTTGTTTGGATTAATAGCATATTGGAGAAGCATAACACTCACACTTTAAAACTAACAAATTCAGCGAGAGCACAGAATTATCATTTAACCATTACTGTCTTCATAAAAACAAGTGCTCTTAATGCTTTGCAGTACATCTTTAAAGTGCTTTAAAAGCCAACAGCCAATTTATCCTGCACTGCCTACCTCATGGTAGGCAGAAATCGTTATCTCCCCTTCGCAGTTCAATGAGCAACAGGGAGTGAAGTGACTTGCTCAAGGCCACGGAGTCGGTTTCAGAGCTGGGTGCACAATGCACGAGCTCGTGGCATGTGCTACTGCTCCCAGCAAATTTAGGTAACTCATGCACGCTGTGGTACTAATTAAGGAGTCTTTGAGGGATTTTTGCCTTTCAGGACTAGCTTTTTTCAGGTTCCAACATGCAGGCAGCTTTCTCCTCTGACCTACAGAAGAAGTGGAGTTCCCCGGATGGTCCTGCTCCTCCACACAGCGATACAATGGCCGTAAGACATGCGCTACACACGCACCGAGCAAGGAAGCTTCTCAGCCATCTCCAGGAGGACCTCTCCGCATTTTCTGTATTTCTGAGTAACGTGAGCACCCTGTACAGAGCTAACAGCACCGCAAAAAGAGGAAAGGAAGGCAAAGGTTCCCATACAGCTACAAACAATAATCAAAGGGCAAAAAGTGCCTGGTACACATCCCAGCTTTAGGCTTGAGCAATGCTTATCACTGCCTGCTCCTGGTAGCAGTGGAGGTTTGGAGCCACCTTTGCATTTTGTGATCCCTAGAGAGCATTTTTTATGCAAGACTGCTCCAGGTTGCAATGATTACTAAACAGGATGCATCCAAGAAGCCATTTCTGAGGCTCAGCATTATCACACTCCAACTCCTGGAGGATAAAAGTGTGATTTTGGATGTTGTCATTCAGGGATTCCCCTACCCTGCAGGTACCCTCCTGTAATCAGCTGCACTGGTTTGTATTGTGCCAGTGGAGTGCTTGGCAAACCACCCCCATGCACTAAGGATCTAGGCTAGGCTGCAAAGCATAAAATGGAATTGTTCAACTACGCTGGTACATGGCGGCCTGGAACAGCAGCCTTCTGCTGGCACCACCAAATGCAAGCCTGCAGTGAAAGAACATAATGTTTAGCTGCTATGGATATGACAATAACCGCCCAAACGTCAGATAATGAAGCTCTGGCTAAGGGAAGTCTGCAAACAGCATGGCAGATCAAGTCCTGCCTGGCAGCATGGAACAGCCTGGAAAAGAGCCGCAAGGCAATTCCCGTTCTCTTACCCTGGTCTGGGCAGGATGAGGTGGACAAAGGATCTGCTCCAGCAGGCTCCTGCACAGAGGTAGTCCTGCTGAGGAACGTGCCAGCAGCTCTGAGTTACAGCTGTACTGGGAAGGTGCACCAACAAGAGTTCCCTCAGCACCTCGTGCCTACCGGGCTGTCACATTTCCACACAGAGGCACCCACAGCCAGCATCAGCAGCAGGAATTTCACATAGTGTAGAGGAGGAAGCGGACAGTGGAGCTAAAAAAACAGACATTATTTTCCCTCCAGAGCAGACAGGCTGGTATTAGGCTTTGTAGATAATGGCACCCAAGGAAAAGAAAAGTAGATAAATTGAGAACTGGATATCCATGAAATGTGAATCATTAAAAGATACTCACTGTTCGTGCAATGGCACATGTTTTAATCACATCACATTCCTTGTCTGCACTTGACTCTTCTGTAAGGCTACTTTACTGCATCCGTGTTATTTTTTTCAAACATTAAAAAAAAGTCTAATTCTGTACATCAAAGCTTCTGTTATCACGATTCCAGAGGTCAAATCCAACTTCCAAATAACATTTGCTGGATCTTATTTACTTCCACAAAATTTGATATTAAATAACTGCTCATATCCACTACCGCTTAACGTCCTAAAACCAAAATTATCTCCACACTCAGACCTATGAAACCATTATACCTGTAGTTCCACTGAAAAAAGCATATTTAAACCTCTGCAACCACACATAATTTTCCTTGCAGGCAAGGAACAATCAGCTAGAATTAAGCAAATATACTAAACCCATGGCAACCCCATTTTTGGATTCCAGCTAATGCTAGTGATTGTTTAATCATGTGTGTTTCCCGAATAATTTCCCAAATAAAACTAAGGGTTTCTCTTCCTGAATATACCTAGCTTAGTCCTCTACAGAGAGCGTAATCTTCATGAAAAAGGATACAAATGCTTTGGCTTAGTAGCAGACATACATGATCACTTGAAATTCTGTCTAATTAAAGTGTTAACTTTCTATAGAGACTCTGATGTTTGCTCAGAAGAGAGGTAAAGCAGTGATGTTTGCAGATATTATTTCAGTTGTATTGCTTCCAGGGAGTATTTTATTTGTACAAACCTAGAATCCTTCTCTACTCCATGTAAAAAATAGATTAGTCCCTTGATAGCCTTGAAAGTCATATCACTCACAAGAAAATTAATAATGCATTACAAAGTATATAAATTTTAAAAATTAGAGGAAGTAGGCTGTAATGGTCCGAAGACCACTGTCCATCCCCATTCACATCCAGCTTCCACAGAGAGTTTAACATCTTCCCCTCTGACAGCGCAGGAAGGAATAAGCACAATTATTTCTGACAACTTCCCACCAAGCTTCCAGTGTCCCTGGCCATCCTGCGGGTGCAACGGAGCGGAGCTACGGGTCCCAGACAAAAGCTCAGAGCAGCTAAGGGGAGGGTGAAGGCAGCGTCCGGTGTGACCCCGTATTCAGAATATGCTCCCAAACGCCCCAGCACACCTCTCGCTTCAGAAGTCTGTGCTGCAGCCCCCTGCGCTGTGCCAAACCCACGCTGACCGGGCTGTGCCCCCTTAGTAGAGGCTCCTTGTACCAGGGGGCTTGCAGGCAACGGGATTTGACAATTCGCTGCACCAGGATAACGAAGATGCACCAAGTCTGAACCCACTTTACTACTCAATATTTCTATGGCATTGGACCCAGCTTGTCAATGGTTAACCAGTGTTTTCAAACAAAACAATACAGAGAAAATGGAAGAAAATGTGCATTTACAGGATAAATACATCAGGCACTGAGGAAAGCAGGGAAGATGGGATAGTGTACACAGGCCTTGTAGCGGGGTTTGCTCTAATAAGCCTGATGACCAAGAAAAAAAGTGCTGAATGTTCGAAGCAATGTACGTGCTGGTTTCAACTGTGTAATTAAAGCGTACCACCCCTCCTTTCAAAAGTTTCCAATACAAGTCCACTAATGAGCTGGGCAGGGGAATCAGAGAGGAAGCTAAAAGGAAGGAGAGAACCCAGACTGCTATTTTGGTGAAGTTCCCCAGATTTTTGTGTGGCACAGAGAGCACGGCTGTGATTCCAGGGACGCCAAAGGAGTTTCAGGCTGTTTCCATCCACTGCTAATCTCAGTCTCCCCTGCATTTTGGTCAGGAATGCTCTGAAAATGACCTGGAAGCAAATTTTCAAGACCCATCTGGTGTGGGTTGTTGTGGCACCAGGTACAGCGACAAATGCAGAGTCTCCGTCTGCAGCAGAAAGTACATGACGTTGCCAAACCAGGTATTTTCTTTTTCCTGTTTTAAGTCCAAACCAGTCCCTATCAATTCTGGATGCGGGGGGCAGAGTGGACGGGAGGAAGCCCCCCTCCTGCCTTGGGCAGCAGCAAGCTCTGTCACTGTGAGGAGCCACCCCAACACGTCAGCATCTCCAGCAGGGTCTCCAGAGGCATCACCAGATTCCCACCCTCATTTCCATAACACAGAGCAGCACAGAAATTTCCTTTGCAGCTGCTACAAATACTCTGAAAAATAACAGAGGCTGGCTTTTCTGTGACTGCCACGCACCAAAAAAAAAAGGAAGAAAGAAAGAAACCCACTACCTCGCATGTAATCACTCCCTCTGAGAAAACAAGTCGCAATGGGTTGTGCTGAGTCTCTCAAACACACGGAATAATGAGGGAACAGAATATATGCCAGGGGAGTTCAAATCTGAGTTTGCCAGCACAACGCTACTCAGAAATTTCAAAATTCACTGCAAAATGCTACCTGGAGTTTTTGTGGCATCTGGAATAACCTTAAGAATATCTTCTTAATCTCTCACCAAGAATATAAAAGCAGCACAGATCGGAAATAAAAGGTGTGCAAGCTGCTAGCGTAACTTACACAGCCCTGCTCTTCTGTGTTGAATACTGGCTTTTGCACAACTTCAGCAGGCACATAAAGCTGCGGAAGGGAGCACAGTGAAGCCCTGCAAGTACGCAACATTTCTCTCGCAGCTGTGGCTGGTGGCTGACAGCCCCAGGTGTGTGCAGGGGCGATGCCACACACAGGAGGAGGTGACAGCCCCAAAGGAACCCAGGTGGCATCCTGAATGCCTGGCTCTGGCCTCACACGAGCAGAGACGTGCATGAGACTGGGGAAGAATATCCCTGAGATGGAAAACTGAGGTCACGGCTGGTGAATTCTGAGAACCTGTAAAAGTGGGCAAGAAGAGCTGCTCTAGCCCATGTTCAGGTGAGCAAAGCACTCTCAGCCCTCTGCAGATGTGAAGCTGAGGCTGTTGGCAATGGCTCAAGAAGACAGCTTCAAAGCCAAGTTGTGTGCGCAGTAACAGAAACGAATCACAGTGAATCGATCGATCGATTACAAGTGACTAAAATCAGAGCAGGATAAGTGTGATTTTAATACATTCTGTAAATGTAAACAGTCGTGTTTCTTTGTTCCTAGAACAGGCTTATTTTTTGTTTGCATTCTTTTTAACTCGCTGTTCTTTGACTGTGCTGCACGACGCTGCAGTTAGAGCTGTCAAGCATCCTGGAGCCAGAAGTATTTTTCAGACCACTCATTAACAAACAGGCTTCCAATCTCAATCTGCATTATCAAAATGAGATCTTTTCTCAACAGTTGACAATTATGTATTATACAGTTACATGCTTACAATTGGTGACGCCGTATTGTTAGATTTTGGTACTGACTTTTAACAGTATGCTGCCTAATTACATTTCGTATTATATTCTGAGTGTATAGGAGTATTTTATTCATGGCCCCACTTTATTCTGCAATTTGTTTCTCAATAAATGCAAAATAATAAAATCCCAAATCCTAGTGTGTGGAGTATTTTTATTGACCCAAGTGTTCTGCTAGTAAACACAACTTTGATGGTTTCATGAGTGAAAGTTTATTAGGCTGTGTTAGTTTTAAAATACAATTGCCAGGGGACCGATGTTGAAATCATTTCTTACAAAACAAACTTGGTTTTGGATGCTTTCCCAGCTCGAGCACCACAACGAAAGCAAAATGGCTATCCTGAGTCATGACATTTTGCATTCGTTCTTGCAGTGGCAAATGTTTAAACGGTTAATGCTGTCTGCCACTTATACAGAAAGAAAACAAAAAGGAAGCTCTGAAAGACCTGCTCCCTGCTTGCTCTCTTCAGAGTACACCTCTCAATTAGCCAGACACCCACCTTGTAGGTCTGCCCACCTGGTAGATGCCAGCCAGTCTGTTATGACAGCATCTAGGCAGCGACTTTACTAATGCCTTCAGATGCCTCCTATTTTTAAATTCGTTTACCTTTTTCTGTGGAACTGTCCCCAGCCTCTGTTACTGACAATGAGAGAATTAGGTCCAAGCACTCCTGAAAACGAGTGACCTAGCCCAAGGAGAGACGGAGCGCAGATCCAGCACCTGAGCTAAGGGGCTATTTTCCAGCATCACCGCCTCCAAAAAATGTGTCTCTCCCAAAACCTCCTATCATCAGCCAACCAACATTTCAGATCTGGCAGCACATTTGGGGAAGTGCCACTTCCCAGGAGCCCTCCGAAGGAAATCGGAAGTGGAGATGGAGACCACAACGGGTATGCAACAGCGCTGTTTTGAAACACCCTCTGCACGCAGCACCTCTGAGCTGCTCGGCAATTTCGCCACTCTAACCTGACCCCCACAAGCTTTTAGAAATGGCACCCACACTTTTATAAACTTCCATTTTAAGCAGCGTGGAGAAAACCTCACGTCTGCCCCGTACAGCACCAGGGTTGCTTCTATGCCCAAGGTTTTAACCCCTGCTCTACCAGGCAGCAGGACCAGACTCAGCGGCACCAGGGCAGCCCCACGGACGGATGCTGCTGCATGCCCTTGCAGGTCCACGCAGGCAACACGTGTCCGTCAGCTCCTCTCTGAGCCAGCATCCCTCCCGTGGGACGTCCTGTCCTACCTCGGGGCGAGCCATAGCTAGTGCAAGACCCTTGTGAAAAAGTTGCAGGCATCTGTAAGGCCCGCTCAAAATAAAGTTTGGGGGCTTGTTAAGAGAGTGTTCGCTAGCAGCACGCGGGGTAGGGGGGAAGAGCATCACCGAGAGAGGCAGGAGCAAGAGCTGTGCCGTTCGCCTGCCCACACACCATATTGTCTTCCTCCAGCAAAGCTACTCCAGAGGCTTTCTGTGATGCCAAACAACATGAGCGAGGAGGAAAAAAAATAAAATAGCCTCATGAAAATGTCCTGTCTGTTCATTTCCACAAGCGCTAGCGAGACGTTCTTTAAAATCATACACATGTAAAAAGATCTAGAGGTTGCTGGTTAGTTTGTCATATATTTTTATAGGCTTTTCTGAATGGTTTTAGATTTGACATAGTAACTGACTGTTACTAGAAATAAACTGTAAGTCAATTCCATGCTTCCATAATTCACTGCCCAGGGTTGTTCAAAAAGATTTAGTGATACTTGTGATAGACAGCAAGCCTCTTGATGTTTTCATTTTCACTTAGTGCCTGTAATTCCTCAAACTTGCTGACCTCTACAGAACAGGATGGAAGAGGGCTCCAGAACTTCTTTGAAGGCACTCACTCACCAAAACATTTGAAATGCTCTCATTTCACTTCTTTTCTTTTCAGGGCACAAACACCAATATGGGAATAAAGAGATTGTTGTTGTTTTTAAGAAGGCAACTGCTATTATTATCTCCATGACCGATCATGTGCTTTTAATCATTTATAATAGAACAAGTTAAACCAAAAAAAATGTGTCTTTGTGACTCAGAATGTAAGTCCTCCTGACAGCTGCATATTGATATTTCTCTGACCGAGCGCTTCCATTTTGAACTTTAGCCTTGCTATAGATGTTTCCTTTTTCTCTCCAAAAGTTAACAAATATATTTTAAAGGCTCCAGGTCTGCATAAAAAATATACAAACAAATCTGTGCCTAGAGGGCCTGCTAACAGGAACGCACAGGCTCACCAACATCTGAGCATCCAAATACTCAGATATACTTGCATTCCCGGTCATTTTGCATAACACCCATGCCAGCAACCGCACAGTTTTCTTCTCGGGGAAGCTGATGCCCATGAACTATTTAACTGTAATAGTAGGAAGATGCAACAAGCAAAACTGCTGTTGTGACTCCTCTTAGTGCAGAGTTCCCAGGACAAAAGCACCTTGATAGCATCAGCACAGATCTGTCATTACAATTTAATTACCAACAACAGGCCACTGACATTTGAAACTTGACATCAGATCCTGATCCTGAAGGCGGACTGGCGGCCGGCTCTCCTTCCCTCCCCCAGAGGGTAGTTTTTACCTTGGCGGAAGGCGCGGTACGGTTAGTGCTGGGCAGACATTGCACATGGAAACCCAAGGAAACCAAAACCCAAGTATGGCGGCCCAGCTCCCAGGACAGGGGGGAGCAACAACTCAAGATGGAGCCTTCTCCGAGGATCTTTAAGCAAGCAGTTTGTAGCTCCCCTGTGATTTTGACCAAACTGGATCGAACCACTGCCAGCAAAACCCAACCCTGCGGCATCTGCAGTGGAGATCACTCTAAAAGCTACAGGTATTTCACAACAGATGGAGCATGATTCAGCTTTATACCACACAGTCACCCACATAAATTATATCCTAAAATTCTTCACACACACACACACACAAAAAAAATTTAGGGAAAAAAATGATAGGAATTATATGAATATATTTCAATGCATATAGATTTTAGGGTATTAACCAAGAATTTGGAAGGACGGGAAGGAAAAAAATGGATATAAGTTTGTGCTTTCCTTGTACCTCAACATTAGACAAACGATTCATTCCTATTTCTTTTCTTCTGTGCATTAGCTATTTAACAACATTTTATTTTTCCTCTTTTTCTCAAAGAGGAGAAGAAATTGCAGGCTTTGCACGCTCAGCAGAGCAGGCAAAGATCTTTCAAAATCTGTCTAGTAAGCCAACGGCTCGCTAAAAATCAATCGGATACCAGAAGCCTGAACTGCTGACACAAGACCATTAACTTTTGTTTGGACATTTTCACATATCGTCCAAACTTTGCCTTTTGTCTATAAGGGTGACACTGCACACTCCCACTTGCTCACTTGCAGAGGAACCCAGGAGAGGAGGTCGTTGTGACTCAGAAAAAGAAGGGAAGGAGCAACTTGCAAGAAAGATGCACTGGAAAGCTACTGTGCCTCCTGTCTGTTTAGCTGGAGTGGAGGAAAAGCCCCTATACAGAGACACACAAGCAGAACGTACATTTTTTATGAATCGGGCCTTTAGTTTTAATTGCTTCTTACAGCATAGACCAATTAAGGATGAGTTGGCAGAACAAGGATGTTTCCCAGCTCATTTGAAGGTAGGAGAGATGGAGCTTGCTTTGCCGCAGGCTCCCGCTCACACATTTGGCCAAAAAAAAAGTGAATGCCATTAAACACCTCTAGTACTAATGCTCATTTTATATGGGTTGAAAAGCAAAAGCTGAAGGCCAAAAAGTTCCCTTTTGGCCCAATCTCGTGCTTTCAAATAAAATCAATTACAGCATCTCTACTTGTCTGAGCTTTGGAAAGATAAATACCAATAAATACAGATCTAGAACTGTACCGAGAGAAACTCTTAGGCATGCATGTCCTCCGAGAGCTCCCTTCCTTTTATCTATAATTGATCCTCTTCACCTTCAGAGTGTATCAAGGTCAGAGCTTAGTTAAGAATTCCTTTTAAAATATACTATGGACACTTTTCAGTATATGCCATAGATTTTGCAATGTATGGGTGATTACAGAATCACAAACCCAAAGCACATCAATTGTAGAAGTAATCAGCCTAAGTGGTGAATGCATACAGCTTATAGATGCTGCATGAGTAAAGGAGTATCTTCCAGACAATGCTACCATTTTTTCTTGTGTTGTTTGCTTGGTTGTTTTCTTTCCCTCTGTAGAGCCCCATGAAGCCTTTTCTAACACGTATGTTTCTCACTAAGGATTGAAATGGATTTGCCAGACAGGAGCCAGACACTGGCTTTTTAAATATCTTGTAGTTGGTTATCTGGAAATGCTGCACTCATCATATTAAAGAAGGAACAAAAAACCACACTGCACAAGAAGGAAGGTTAAAGTATGTATTCAAGCCAAATTAGAGCATATAGAGCGATTGCTCAGGACTGTGTTGGAGGGAATAAAGTGGTCCTGCTGCTGAGTGAGGAGTTTTCACCTCAATTTTCCAGAAACTGGGAGTAAAAGATCTCTACAGATCCTTGTAGTCTCAAAATCTATGCATCTAAGAGTCTAGAGAGAGAGCTTATGGCCTGATTTCCCAATGCATCTAACAGCACCCAAGGAAATCTAGGTAAAAAGCATGGGTGGTACCTCCCAGCTCTGCTGAGCTGTCTGACCCAGCCCACCGCTCTGCTGCTGCATTCACTTAGGAATAATAAAGAAAATGAAAACTTGATAAAGAAAATGAAAACCTGGCAAAAGTGAACAGTGTAATCCTAAAATTAAATATATATATATATATAATTAATAATAATAATAATAAAAAAAAAGAATAAAACCTTCCAGCTCATGATAAACATTATAATGAAACCTCTAATTTTTCTAATGAAAGAATTAACTATCAAGATAAAAGTAAAATGATTTATTAGATTTTCAGACACCACAGAAATAAAATAGTATAACAGTCTAGGCAGTAACTATTCCATCTCAACTTGCAGTCATTAACTCTTTGCCAGCTGTAAAGACATCCTAACAACTCTATTTAATTCCATAAGCCTGTCTATAATCCAGTACTAAACAATAATTACTATTGACTTGTTAAACAGGAGTTGAAATCTTTGCTTCAAAATGTGCCGGAAGACATGAGGAGCAGATCACTGAGAACCTGTCTGCGAGGGCTAAAATGCTCTTAAAAACAAACAAAGAAGGGCAAGGAATATAAACTTCCAAAACTTAAAGGAGGGCACAGGCCTGCTGCAAGCCCTGCTCCACTGGCTCTTCGACCTCCGTCCCCTGCACTCACGCTGCCCTGCTGAAATCAACCTGCTGTGTTCACGGTGATGTTAAACCCTGCAGCTCACCAGCAGCTTCCCTCTTATTAAAGCACAGAATGTACTGCTTGTTGCTAGACAAAGTGTGTGTCGTCGTGTCCCGTCCCCCCCCCCCTTTTCTCTCTCACTAATGGCTCTTTTCACGATCTGCAGCAAGGATCATTTAATCTGTGAAGAATGGAAATTTCAGTGTTTGTGTATCGTCAGTTATTACCTTTTATTTCTAAATTGTGTATTTGGAGGGAAGACTTAATGCCTTTATTTGCTGAGGAGCAAATGTTCAAGGATACTACAGAGAGCACTTTCTCCCAGTATAATTTCAGACTCTGAAACTCAAAGACACTCCGAGCCCCTTGGTACAGGCACAGCTGTCCCACGCACCCCACAGCACCCCCGGCCTCTTGCTCCCATTGCAGCCCCACTGTCTGGGGGCAGCAGGGCTCCACGTTCACTTTTTGCCTTTGTCCTGCTCACCCTCAGCTATGCCAGCAGCCAAGGAGGCACTTCAAAAGGCAAAGGCTGGGTAAGCCCATCCACCCATCCCTTTGTGCCAAAGAAAACTCCAGCAAGACTGCATCTTTGGGCTCCAATGCAACCAAACAAGAGAATCTGGATGAAATATGGATGGATGCAAAAGGCACGAATAATAAATTTTTTAAAAGTCTGTGTGCAGTAACATTTAAAGCCAGCTATATGCTAAGCAAGGAGATGGTAAAGTGCTCTTGACTGGCTTAGGAAATTCAGGCACTAATAAAATCTGGGAGGCAGCACAAATGCTGCCCTCACAATATTTTATGCCAATGAATGTAAAAAGAGGAATTGGAATATCAAAAATAATTATGTGAAAATGACAGTGTTTATTTTCCCGAGAGCCTGCCCACCTGCGAGTCCTGTTTCTGCCTACGTAATCCCGCGTTTCCCTGAGCGCACTGCTGACACAGACAAAGCAGGACTCAGGGGGACTGTGCCAGGGCTCGAATTCAGCCTGCAAGTTTCAGAGACCCCTGAGTTATTATGGGAATTAATCAAGGGAGGAATAGGAATTCAGCCTAAATGTTCATCCTTTGGTGACTTTACGTTACATCTAGCATCATTATTTTACATCAAGCTTCTGAAAATTATTTAATTTTTTTCTGTTTCATGCCAAGGTCTTAATCTTTACTGCACTGGCAGGGAGAACATTTTAAAGAATCATTTCCCGAGACACATTTAATACATTTCCAGTAAATTGTACATAAACCTGTCCAGCTGGCTGGGTCATTTAATCAGCGACACACCCACTGAGTGCAGGATGCCACCTGAGATTTACCTCAATGCTTTCAAAAACAAAACGATGATGGGATAAAGCTTTGCTAATGTGTGAGTGCGATGGGGAATACAATGATAACTGCCCACTAGGGAGTACAAGGATCTTTTTAAGTTTTGTTATGGGAAAGATTACATACCGGATTAGACAAAAGGGTTTTGAAGACCAGCACTGAAATTACAGCAGCTTTAGGAAAAGCAGAATTAAAATGCTGCTTGATTATTTAAAACCACTTTAAAAACAGACAGCAAAGTTTATCAAGTATTTTTGAGCCGTATTCTGCACTGCTTTTGGGGACTGCTGCACATGCTTGCAAACACAAACAGAAGTTTTCACAGGATACGGGGTCTGAGCAGGGTCTGCTGTGTTAGAAGGGAAATAGCACTTCACTTGCTCATGGTCAGCTTCACTGAAATTATACCAATAGGGAATGCTTAAGATGGGCTTTTATTAATGGGTTCTCTTAGGAACGTGTAGGCAGGCTCCAAGCCTGGGGAGGGGGGAAGGACTTTGCATTTTTCAGGAGCTCTCTCTGATAAAGAGAGCAGGGGTGGCAAAGTGCTGAGGAAAGACATCCTTCAGAAGCCAAAGATGTGCCAGAACAGGCTGTGTTGCCTCTAAATAAATTTTAAAAAGTGAATTGTTTATGGTACAACCAAACCCCTTTCCTGCAGGTGGTCTTGTAGCTTTACCAGCAACATCACCAGTAGAAAGCTAAGGGTGGCCCTGGTGAGCCCTCAGGTCCCATTAGCAGAGCTGGGCTGGGAGCAGCACGAGGGTCACGCAGACGACAGCTGTGGCTGCGCGAAGCCTTAGCACTTGGTGGGAGTGAGGCCCGTAAGAAGCGAGGTGATGACTTACAGCCCTGTCCCCTCCCTCTGTCCCCGCCACCACCCGCAGCTCCCTCCTCACCTCGGGCACTTCTCAGAAGTTGAGACACCCTGGCATCGTCGTCACTGTTCATCGCTGCCGTTTAAATGAGTTTAATAAAATTATTTTTCTAAACTGTTTTAGATGCCATATCTATAATCCATAAAATTTATTGTATCTTTATGTAGAATTATACTGGAGTTGAACATATAAATCAATTTATAAGGTCTAATGACATACAAACGCTTAAAAACTAAAGGCGATGTAGTAAATTCAAATTACCATTACAAATGTAAGCTTTGTAGTCAGTGTGTGACCCGCTAAGGATTATATTTAACTCCCCTGAGAGTGGTTTATCATAAAACTTTATACTTTTATTACAGTGAATTATTAACTCCTCCATGATGTGAGTCATTCCATGCTCTGACTATAGCTTTCTTAATGACACTATAATAGACATCTTGCTAATAGCGGTAGGATTGCTACCTCTGAGGTTAAAAAAAAGGAAGAAAGAAGAAGGAAGAAAAGAAATGAAAAGAAAGGAAATGAAAGACAAATAAGTGAAAATATCTTTCCCAACACGATGAAAAATAAGGACTTATAGGAAGGTCTGTTTGTGACAAAACTATGTAGCGGTCATTACAGTCTTCTGACCGCATGGAAAAACAATTACGAGGCTGGTATCTGAAGACAACCACATTTTTTTACCATTAGAACTAAAAATCTGGATGATTATGACCAGGAGGTATTTGTCCTTTTTTCTTTTTTTATGGAGAAAAATGTTTTTTCCTCCTGATGTTAGTTTAGTCAAATGACTTTTAAAGCATCTTCATACAATTTAATTGAAAGTCACTCCTTCCAAGGCAGCTACCACAAACATTTCCCAACCAACATTTTCACTATGCCATCAACCCACAATTTAGCATCTGTATTTCCAGAGGCTTCCTCAGATGCATGGAGGGGTCCAAACGCCTGGGAGATAGTTTTAAGTTTGGTGAGAGGACAACTCCAAGGCCCACAGCAAGTCCGGAGTTGAGCTTTTGTATCAGAAAACTAAATCTGAGGGTGGTATTTCACTTCACCTCATTTTCATGGTTTTTTTTTTTTTTTTTGCAAATTTCAAAACAGGTGAAACCAATCAGTAAACACCACTAAACTACATGAGCTTCTCTCCACAAAAAACAAGCTCTGTTCCAATTACTTTTCCAACAAGAAGTGGTTGGTTTAAAGATGAAGGCAGCCCAATTCTTAACAGATCTTCACTTTTTTCCATGCAAAAAAGATTTTTCCATATGTTTGAAAAACATTTTTCCATAAGACAATCCTACCAAAAGGTGACTAACTACCATCTGAAACATGCCAAGTCCTGTGACCTTACATAAAAATGAACCTGTGGATATTTTTAAATGATCCTCACAGAAAGTAAAAACAGAAAACCCCCAGTTCTTCTTCCCTTCAAACTTTTTAAGTAGTTGTTATTACTGAAAGATAGTCGAAGAAAACAAGGAGGACACCAGCTTCCTAGTTCTTCACCATATTCCTCCATCCCTGGATGACACCAGTTTGCTGTTAGCGTGGACCACAGAGCTACAGGCAAACAGCAGGAAAATAAAACTGGCAAAGGGGCTGAATATACCTGTACAGCCAAAAACGTTCATCACAGAATAGCTGTGTTTAAAAAATGGTAATGCATGAGAAGTTCTCTGGAAATTCAGAAGATTTGGGAGCTACACAGACATCTCTGCATGAGCGTCTTCCACATAATGTGTCTTTTTGTGGTCAGTTCTACTAAATGATGGTATTTGCTTCTCCTTTGGACAAAAGCAAGTTAGCAGTGTGGCTACTGGCCACACACTCCTGAACCATGAAAAGGACACTACGCACACTTTTGCAGTAGTGCAAAACCCCTCAGAGAGAATAACCTGCAGCAGATTGAGGCTTCTAGCTGCAAGGCCTTTTATACATTTAAAATTTTACTTTTTTTTTTTTACTTTTTTTTTTCCTTGTAAGGTAAAGTTGAGGGCAAGACAAGGGAAGCCGTTTGGAGTGTTCCTAAAACCTGAATGGATTACATGAGAGCAGGAGATCTGACTCTATTTAAGCAATTCTGTTTTCATGAACTCACATTGCAAATGTTTGCATTCTCGGTAAGAGTTTAGACATAAGCTAAGCTGCATTGCATAGCTGCATAGAGTCAGAAGAGATTTACCCAAACTCTGTGTGCTTTTAAACAGTAGCTTTCTCTTTAGCAGCTACTGCTCAGCGCCAAGTTTATGCAAGGACAGGCTGCACCCTGTGCGGTGGTGGCACAGTCCTTCTTCCTGCATGGATTTTTCCCACCACTGAAAGAGAAATTTACTCAGGCATGGTGATAATAATAATAATTAAAAAGTCTGCTCAGTGCCACTCTGCCAGCAGCTTCTGAGCCAGAACTGAAATAAAGGAAAGTAATTAGACACATGAACTCAGTCCATGGATAAGCAAAAAGCCTGCTGTTGCAACACTGGAGAACACTATCTCTTTGCACAGGTTTTATGGGGCACTTTAGTGCTGTGCTCCTGTTTTTTGTGTCTCCGATCCTTCTTTGTCAGCTTTTATTTATTCAACTATAAAGTCTCCATTGACGCTAACGTTTGTTGACAAGTGGTTCCCATCCCGGAAAGCAATGAAATATTAGATTTACAAAAGCAGCGTGAAGTTGCAAGGGTCATTGCCAGCAACACCAGCGCAAACCCATGAGGTCACCATGGCTGTTGCCGCTGTGCTCACCCTTTTGGTGGCACAGCCAGGACACAGCGCCAAAAGCTGCACCATTTCCTGGAGACAGCCCTCCTGCCGGCAGGCCTTGTTTGTTCATCATAAAACCAGGCAATTAACCTGGTTCATCCCCTGTAAGTACACTGACCCTGAGTCCAGTCCTGAGCACCTCACCAGACAAAACTCTGTTTGCCTTCAAGGTAAAGGAGAAAAACACACATACACACACACACACAGCTTTTTGCTTTGGCTCTTCCTGAGCCAACTGATCCATCCATAAAGGGATGCAACAAACTTCGTACAAACTAATGACCCACCTACACTCCACTGCATTTAGTTTTGAGGTTATGAAGAAGTTTCTCCACAGCCTCTGTCTGACTCTGTGATGGCTGGAAACTCCGGGGATGTCAGCTCTCCTCTTCCATCTGCAGAAGATTTACTTTGAAACGTAAACATATTCAGATATCAGCATTCCTACTCATTTCACAGGTGATTAAAGGAAGAACGGAGGGAACTGCAGCCACATTTGCCCTTGGGTGGTGAAGCAGAGGGCTGGCTTGCAGCTGGGTTTAGAGGGTACCCTGGGGCAACTCACCTCTCCACAAGGCTACCTACCAATGTTACGTGCTTAATGCTAGCTGAGACTGTGATTTCTATTGCATTACCCTCTATTGCAAAGGACACCGGGGTACTGTCTGGGAAGTTTGCGGCGCAAACAGAAACCAAAGCAAAGAGTTTGTTCTACACGGTGGAAGAGGAAAGAAAGTATGAGCTCGCTACAGACCTTGCTGCCTTTGCCACAGAGGGGTCAGTGGCACAAGCAAGGAGCAGCTAGCTGCCTTTTGAGGAGCCCTGCGGAAAAATACAATTTCTTCCAGGAAACCACAGGAAATGGCGAGGCTGGGCAGG
Source organism: Oxyura jamaicensis (assembly GCF_011077185.1). Taxonomy (NCBI): domain Eukaryota; kingdom Metazoa; phylum Chordata; class Aves; order Anseriformes; family Anatidae; genus Oxyura; species Oxyura jamaicensis. The sequence goes on from NC_048895.1 coordinate 3,875,436, forward strand.
CCAGCACCTTTGCAAGATGCTGTGTGTGCTCCTGCAAACCCAGGCACTCAGATCTGACTCCTTCTCTTTCCCCGTTCACAGCTATCATGCTCTCCTGACATCCCTTGTGCAAAAAAATACTGAAAAGAAACTCCAGAGGCCCTGCCCTGACATAGAGGTCGTGCCAATTTATAGAGTCAATCAAGACCGCAAGAATTTGGGAGTTCAGTGATAGCACTCCTTCTGACAACCCCATCTTGCCAGCACGCTTCTCTGTCAAAACAGTGGCACTGCGCATTACTGAACAAACTGCAAACTTCATGCTTTAACAGACATGGCTACGGCAGCTTGATCAGGGTCCAGTGTTTCATAAGCTCCGTAACTCTGAACTCTGCCTTTGGTGCATTTTAAATCTCAGCTCTAATGCTGCTCCTCAGTAATTCCTGCTTTTCTTTTTTCTCTCTACTTTTTTTTTTTTTTTTAACATCCAAATGTCCTTGTTTCTGAGAAGGAGAAGCAAGAAAGAAATTAAGAAGTACAGTGAGTGATTTCACATTGAAATAAAAGAGGTACTGTGCTTCAAGAAGTTATAGGCACCTGCAAACAGGAGTTTATAATGAAAATGCCTTTTCAACCATAACTATAGAGTCACAGTAGCAATGCTATAACACAATAAACTATTATATTAAATCTAAAGAGTTAGATTTAATAAGACAGTGGCTATATATTAAATAAATGCCAAATTATTATTAAAAATCATTTTACTGAGCTTTAACAACTCTAATAGTTGCTGCTTTATTACACCTGAATAACATGCATGTATGAGAATGTGTATTTAAGCTATTGCATAAAGCACACCCAAAGAAACCCTTACAAATGGGCTATTAAATTTTGGAAGGAGCCCAGCCTTTGAAAGGTGCAGTTCACACTTTTGTGTTAACGAGAACGAGTCAGTGGAGTCGCTTAATCAGTAATTGCCATGTGCACCCACTAACAGTGACTGCTGGGCAGCCCCGCTTCGCTCAGCAGCACCCAACATCCCCAGGCTGCAGCGTCAGGACAGCCTGCGTGAGCTTTCACCTCCCTTAGCACATCTCTCTGCTCACTGGGATCTTCAGGGAACGTGCTAGTTTCACTGCATTAAAAATCACATCCTTTTGGGCTGTGGTACGGAGACAGGTGGGTTGGTGTACAACAGACATTCAAAAGGTAGGGGCTCCCTGGGGAGGAAGAAAGGGGACAAAAACATGCTTGTAGAGCTATGCAGAAATGTTAGGAGCTCACCTGAAGCCATTAGGGAGCCAATACCTT
>NC_048895.1:3881725-3901725 GCF_011077185.1 Oxyura jamaicensis
AGGCGTAGAGAGGGCTTCCTCCGCTTAGCACTGTCCGCAGCGATGAAGGGCTCACCCTGAGTTTAAAAACATCTATCTTTGGCCCCAGTTCTGCAACAAGACAGACACACAATGCAGGTTTTCTGATGCACCATGAGGAAAGTAGGAATGATTTCTACCTCCATCCCCACATTTCCCAGTTGGGACTAAACCTGAACAACCTGATTTATTACACCTGCTTTTCACGTGGTTAGCTGCAAATGTTTCTCAGGTTTCTACTGCTGTTGATGGACTACTGACTAATCAAAAAGTCAGGAGTGCAAATTTGCAGCACTGGCTGCTAGCCAGTTTGCCCATAAAAGGTTTCCAAATGGTCACTGAGCCCTTAACCCTGATGAAAACAGCAACAAAGACTCTGCCCCAAGCTCCTGCTCCTGTCTCCCTCTCGCTTTGTTGCATGCAAACATGGTTGTTTTGTTTCATTTTGTTATAAAAAAAATCAAAACACAATTCCAGAACAGGCAGTGGAGAACCCTTTCTACTCATTAAAAGCTACACGTGGGTGTGAATTATTTTACATCCTCCTCAGAAATTACCAGACTACCTCAGAAAATGATTAGTTTTCACATAAGGCGCCAGATCCTCTGGTCCATTTAGGCTGCTTTATGCCACTTTGATGGCTCAGCTCAGCCCTAAATAAAACAGGCTTAATTATCCTTAGGATTTCTCCTGCCTTGGGAAATCTCCAGGTAATGTGGAAATGCTACAGGGACTCCTACACCACCACGGCTATTAGTGACAAAGCGCAGTGGCGGGGATATCCCCACGCCCCATTGATTTCCTGCTGCTGTGGCTGTGGGCATCTGGCACAGACGAGGGCCACCCTCGGGCTAATGCTACTTATGCCAAGGAAAGGCCTGGAAATGGGATGGCCTCAGGACTGCTGCATGAAAATAACCTCGCAAATCCAAGTCTAAATCAAACACAGAATACATACGGTTTGGTTGGAGTGGCCTACCCCAGAATTCCCTGGCTAATGGGAGGAAAGGGGCTCATCTGCTCGGAAATCCCTCCCCTAGTTTTCCAAAGCCCTCACTCCTGCAGGAATGGGAGGGACGCAGAGATGTACGCAGCCTCTGAAGACTCATCTCTTCTCAGAAAAGCAGCCTTGCCTGCCACAGCCGCCCCATACAGCCCTGTTCCAAAAGCATGCCAAGACCAGGGTGCTACTCTTACACGGAGGTTAATGGGAGGAGTCCCCCAGCCCAGCGAGCTACTGGAGCAGGTGGGACCCCCTCAGAGAGAGTGGAGAACACCAGGGACTCTCAGGGCAAATTTCAGCTTGTCCAAAAGCAGGCACCTAAAGGAGACTAGGGGAAACACCAACCAGGTTTACGTTGTAGGCATTGATGTCTCTTCATATGCTACTTCCTCGTGGGTGTTTGGGACAGGACTTGTGCATTTGCAGATCTGTCATCTGCGTACATAGCAAAGACACGGAGAACATGGCGGCACTGAACACGGCGCGCAGGATGGGGCCACGATCAGCCTCAGCAGAAACCTACAGCTTCTTCCCAGCACGTACCCCAGGCAGGTCACCTCCATCAGGAAGCCAAAGCAGGGTTATTTGGGAGCTCACATTTCAGTTGCCTTTCTCTGCCTGTCTTCGTGAATCTGCAAACACCATTGCCTTAGAGCAGATCTGTGTCACATTCAGAAAGCCAGAATTTCTGCAACGTGCTTACAGGAAAGCTGAGATTTTGACAAAACTGATGGGCAAGCTCCCCTCACACTAGAGAAAGTTTCTTATGCACCACGGGCGAGTGGGCGAGGGAATTTGTTGAGACCTGTCGTAGCACCAACAAGAACTAAAAAATCTTGCAGCAGCTACTGCCATCTGAGCCTGTCAAATTCCACTGCAAACAATATGTCACTCTGCTGGGGAGGCGGCGAACAATCTGAGGGTGAGAAAAAGGGACGTCTGAAGTATCCAAAAAACTCACTCCAAAGGCTTTAAAAAAGAAGAGAACCCATCCGCGCACACGCGCGCACACACACACACACAGTGCCTCTGGCCAACACGCGTTAGCTTGGAAACTAAAGCTGCAGAGTTTCATCAGTTAGCTTTTAAAGTATTATCAAGCCCCCTTAGTTTCATTTGAGGAGGATAATGTCAATATTGGCAACTCTTTCTTAAATTCATGACCAGAGAGCACAAATGCTGACAGAGTAGGCAGGCTGCACAGCTCCTACCTTTCTGCCAATGTTCAGGATAACAGGCTTTAAAAGGTCCAAACCTGGTGGCAGTCTTTTTCTGTCCAGACACTGGTTAACTGGGCTCTGAATTGTACACAGGCAGAGATAACGTTATTTCCTCTGCACTGGTGAATGGCTCTCCAGGGGATTTGGAGTGTCTCAAAGCAGCCGAGAAGAGCAAGAAGGAATGGGAATGTCAGGGGCATTTTCCTCTTCTTTCAAACCCCCACACTCCCAGAGCCACGCATGTTGTCTTCCACACTCCTTTGATGCCCCATTACACGTTGTATTCTTGACAACCTAAAGCCCGTGAGCAATAAACCTGCTGCTGTGGAGGCGTGCAGAATGATGCTGGGGTTGTGCAGGAGAGCAGGGAGGTCCCCTTGCACTGGCCTCTCACGGAGGGATTATTAGCCAGCGTGATTTCCAAAGGGTCTTCCACTCTTCCCAGGCTGAGTGCTAATGGTTTTCCATTATCCGAGTTATAATATCCCAGTGCTTTTCACTACATCATAGCCCTACAAAAGCTATCATGGTAAAGGCTATGTTTTGGAACATATTCCCAAACAACACAAAGCTGACAGCTCCCATCTGCATTAGGATTTGGCCTTTCCAGCAAAGGAGAATCCACAGGTAATCAAAACCACCTTTTGACTATTTAAGAGCTATATAAAACTATATATATATAGATATGTAACTCTGTATAAGGCTGGGGAGAGGGTGATATCCCTCCCAAGATATCTCTTAACCTTGTCTCTGGGAAGGAAGAGGCGAGCAACACAACCATATGACAGTGGTGCCAAAGTGAGTGAAAAATATCCTGGAAAACACACATTGAATTAAAACCTGAAAGCCTTAGAAGAAAACAGAAAATTAGAAACCTGTGGCCATTGAAAAACAGAAGAGAAACAAAACAGATCAACAACTCACAGAGCAAAACAGCATACAAATTGGAGCAATCAATATGAATAACAAGAAAACCAAAGCTACGGATCAGAACCTAAAGCACACTTGCTAAGTCTAAAATAACCACATTTCTTTCTGAATGCAGGGCCAAAGCTGCTTCTTAAGGACAAATCATTGATGCTAATTACCTGTACAGGTTTAGAAAGCAAAAGCAGAACCTCAAGCTCTTTCTTTTAAGAAGAAAAAAAAAAAAAAACATCTTTTCTCTGGCGTGCTAAAGAGAGGGTGCCCCCCACCCTGCTCAGCAATTGTCTCATAACCCCAAATAGAGCCAAAACACTTGCCAGCTCCCCAGTGAAATAAACAAGTTGCAGTACTGACTTATCAAAATTAACGAATGTAAAAATTGCACATTTGAAAATACTTAGCAACCTCATAAAAACACTCAGCTGACCAAACAAACATTTGCCACGAACATTTTATGCCTGAGCAGACGAGGTCTTCCTTGCCCATAACAAGGTTTCCAATTTCTCAGACAAAACCTTCTTTGTCACCTATATTTTAGTTGTGGGAGCTCCTCTCCTCCCCTGTCAGGCACCATCTCACAGCCCCGTGGAGTCTTGTTAACTTTCTACCTTTTGTGCTTCTCGCCTTTTAAAGATTACTAAAACTGCACACAAGAACGAATTGAAGGGAAACTTGTCAAGGCCAATTGGTCTAAAGTTGGACCTATCAACGGTGATTTGCCTTAGGAACAAACACAAGCAATAGCCTCTTGCCCCTTTTCTCTGACTGTTTGCAAAGAAAGGGGAATCTCTGAAAACGATCTAAACCCTGTTTCCCCAAGAACAACTACACGGAACCTTCAATTTAAGAACCCCCAAATGATTATATTTTTCCTTGTTTCATATAAATCTCATTTGTCCATATATCTTAGGTTTCCACATGTTGATTTAGGAATGGTTTAAAAGAAATCCTCTGCCATTTCAGAGGGCTGGATATTTTCATTCTGAAATACAGTCTTAGCAGTAGCACGGGTCCCAATGTTCCTGTCCAGAAGAGGTGTGTACCTGGCTTCACAGCGCCCAGGTGCAGCACCCGGGGAATAAAACAGAATGGCCCCTCACCGGCGGTGTGCATGCCCCCCGCTGCAGCAGGAACTCCCTTAGCAAAGAGATTATTTATATATATATATAAAAGAAGAAGAAGGAGAAGGATGAAATGGAAAGTAAACAATAAATAAATAAATAAATAAATAAATAAATAAATAAGAAGTGAATATCCAGAAAAAAGTGTGGGATACCTGGAGGCTGGCCGTGTCTCCCCAGGGCCAGCTATGCTCAGGAGGCCACTGCGTGCCTGACTATCCAAGCTGAAGGTCAGCAATTTTCATGTCACCCTGCCAGGAGCTTCCTTAGTGCTTGTCTGATCCATACTATCTCAAAGCTTATAACAAGCCTGTTCCAAAAGGCAGAGCTCAGCACTAGAACAATGCAAGCCGGAGCTCATCGTTGGTGGATGGGGCAGTCCTTCAGGCCGTATTTGACCATTGGTATGCACACAAACTGCCAATTTTCAGAGTTAGCAGGTTTAATGATCACATTGAAGAAAGCACAATTAGAGCTAACCTGGCCCTTCGTAATGCACTTATTACCGGTATCACCCCTGAATGGCTCATCTCCAGGCTCATCCCTGCCACGGCTGTTGTAGCTGGCGACGGGTCCCTTTACCACCTGAACGGAGCTCTTGGGAAGTTATCGTGCTGGGCTAACTGGGAGAACAGTACCTCAGGCACAGACACAAAATCATTTTTTCCCTCAGTATTCATGCCATGAACAACTTTGTAACAGCCACTTCAGTTTGACACTGCTAGCTCCACACCTCCTCCTGCCTCAGAAGCTGTAAACGGGTGTTTCAGAGGGTATGTTGCAAGTTCCAGCACTTCCAGATAAAAAAAAAAAAAAATCTTGGTGAGTTATATGCCTGATCCTACTAATTATTGTCTCTGGTTTGGCCCCAGGACAAGGTTTTGGGACCCTCAGATGTGCCCACTAAGACATGTCCATTTGTTAGTTTCTTCTGTGATGGTCTCATGGCTCAAATCCCTGGAACTTTTAAATCAGTCTGATGTGATTTACCCATCTCTGTAGGGGACAGGTTGGCAAAAAGCAGCTCCCCTTAATCTGTCAGTCAGTTGCCAGGCAAACTCCTGAGCAGGCAAAAAGAAACAGCAAACAGTAATTTCAGAGAGTTTGGAGAAGGCATCTGAGAAATGTCCATTTTCAGAGGATATCAAGGTGATTCTGGCTGGCAGTGCAAGCGTGGCTCTGCGCTGCAGTGGGTCAGCTCTAGTTTCTCATCTTCTAAAAAGATTTCTTATGATTGATGTGCAAGCTGTGATGAAGCTAAAAAACAAAATTGTGGTTTGGAAGTGCACCAGAAGCATAATGGTTCTGAACATCTTCCTCAGGAAGCATAGCTTCTCCCTGTAGCGAAGAAGGAAAATAGCCACACAGGGACTAGACAGGGCAAGGAACTGGGAAAACACTTAATCATTGATCTGGAAGTTTATGTGAAGGACTACGAGAAGAGTGTACGGACAGACACACATCCTTGTAGGGAAGCTGCAGAAAATACAACTCCAAGAGGTAGTCAGTAAAATCGATCAGGAAAGAGTGTATATATATTATCTGATGATGCTCCTCCTGTCCTATGAATAGAAGAAGTCAGAAAATTCTACATATGTAATCACTGCCTAGGTAGATGGTGTGAGGGTTTTGGTTGTAGTTCAAAATCACGGTGGTGAGAACAAAATTACAAAAGCATCCACATACACAAAGGGATGAAATGATTTAATTGCCTGTACACTTCTGCTAGAATTCAGATAATAAACGAGAGGAATTAGAATTGCTGATTTATGAGCATAAATTTGACTTCCTTGATATTACTGGGAAAACTCACATGAGCAGAATGTAAAACTGAATGGTTACAGCCCGTCTCAGAGAGATAAAGTGGACAAAAATGAAAGGGTGTGGTACACCATCCGAAACCCTCAGCTCTTTTGCAAGTCTGTGCAAATCAGAACTAAAAGATTCCAAGCACAGGCAGGTCTATGCTCTTACAAATAAACTAAAAGGTGGTGAGCTATTTGGAGCCTGCTACACATCACCAAATCACTGTTAAAATAAAATAAAATAAAATAAATACAGGATGACCAGCTTCTTTAAAGACTTATTTATCATGTGTTGGGGGAAAAAAAAAAAAAAAAAAAAAAAAAAAAGCTGTGTTAACATATGGGACTTCAATCTGAATGGCATATGCTGGTGTTCTCAGGCTACCAGTCTAAAAAGTCTTCAGAATTTCAGAAATTACAGGCAGCCAATTTCCTAACTCAAACCAGCTTGGGGTAGACTGCCTAATGACAGATACAGAGGAACTGATCCCAGATGTAAAAATTAATGGTTTCTTGAATGCCAGTGATCATGACTTGATTATATTTGTTGTCAACATATAGAATCAAGTCCAAAGTAATGTGTGTGTTTATGTGAGTTCCAGTATGCACATTCATAAATATAACTGCTGTTTAAAAAATTCATTTTCATGGTAATCAGAAAAGTCTTAAGAATACGTTCCTAGATTTCAAAGGCCACAATTCTGCAACCAAGAAAGAAACTGACAGTATTTAAAAATTACTATCAGTGGAAAAGTAGAAATAGAAGGAAAACACATTTATTTCAACACAAAGAACAAATGATATAAAGGAAAACTGATAATAACAATTATAAACCAAAAGCTGATAATTGTAGAAAATTGACAAAGAGAGCCATAAATAAATAAATAAATAAATACACCAATGAGGAAAGGATATCTGAGACTGTAAAAGCGTATTGAAAACAAAAATGTTGTCATCTGTTGCTGGATAAAAATAGTAGAAATGCAATAATAATGAGGAAAACGTAAGGATTCAATGAATACCTGTCTCCATATTTGGAAAATAGATTTTCTGCGCATATTCTCTAAAAATAATGAAACACACTCAGCAATGAGTCAAACGAGTTTTAAAACAACAGCTAAAAAGAGAGAGATTTTGAAGTAAGTCAGCTGGAAAATGCATATCAAGAATTTTCAAAGAGCAGGCAGGGAAGCTCTCTACCCCACAGGGACTTTATGGGACTTGGGGAAGAAGCTACAGAGGACCAAAGCAAAGTAACATTTCTCCAAAATGTAAAGCAAGCAGAGGGGGTCCTCCAGGTACTCCAGATTGTCAGTCTGATTTGGGATAGGGCAATGGGACAGTTAATCCAAGAATTATGTATTACAGTACAAAAGGAGCAAATACAAACAGCTTCCAGCCATGCAGATTTACAGGAAATAGATTTCACTGGTTGTTTTTTGTCTATTTGTTTGTTTTGTTTTGTTTTTAAACAGAGATCACAGAACTGGTTGATAAGGGTGATGATGTTGGTATGCTGCACTGAAATTTTTGTAAGGTGTGTGATCAGCTTCTACATATCACCTTGACTTGGTAGGTAGAATGATACAAACTAAACAGGGCATTAATTAAAATGGATTAAAGCTGGCACCTTAGGTTTAAAAATGTAGCTATGAATAGAAGTCTGGAAACTGAGTACGAACAGTTTTAACTGGGCCAGTAATATCAGTCCTTAGTCCCATTCAATTTGACATTTTAAATCAATGATAGGAACAACAAAAAAAGAATAAAATCATTATTAATAGAATCTACAAGTGATGGGGAGACTGCAGGAGAGCTACATCAAAGAGCACACAAAGCACACTGAACCATTTGGCAAAACGTAAAAGAAACAATATGCACTTTGACAAAATGCCATCATCTAGCCAGCAACAAAGACCACCTCTCCCCTGGGCAATGCCAAAACAACGGTTATTATCAACTGCTCATAAAGTCTCAGTGCAGCCTGGTAGCTGCAAAGCCTGGTGCAGACCTTGGATAAACAGAGAGGAGTTTCAAGAAGGAGTAAGAGAGGTTATCCTTTGGCGAAGGTGCAACATCTGTGGGAATATGCAAGACATCTCAGGGGGCATAAGTTCAAGCAGGAAATTGGTTAATTGTAAAGGATTCAGAGAAGAGGAACAAGAATGGTGAAGGTATTAGGAAACATGCCTTATCCGGAACAAGTCACAGACCTCTGTCCCGACAGTGTATCAAAGCAAAGGTGAAGGAGCATCACGGTCACAGTTTATGGTGCTGCAGGTCACAATGATAAATACTGTGGGGCACTTCCATGTGGGAGACAAAGTTGTCAGGACACCCAATTCTGGGGCTGAAGCCAGAAAAAGTGCAAATATAACAGAGTTAACTTATCATTGCAATTTATCAACGGAATTGTCGTGCATTTTCCAGAAGAGGAAGATCTCAAAAACTGCAACTGTTTCTGAACATCTAAAAAGTACAAGGTACTTGAAATGGCATAAATGCACTCAAATGCTTCACAGCCTTTGGGGTGGGAGAAGGGTTGGAAGTAAGAAAAGACTTCTGACATGTCTCTGTGTGTTTCCACAGTCAATGATTCATGTCTCCTAACTTTTTTCTTCTTTTTTTTTTTTTTTTTTTCTGGAGCCTTCCCCATGTTTCACATACGAGATTTGCCAGAATATTTAACTCTTTCCTCTCTATTTTACTTACCACCTTCTTCTCACCTAAAAGCCGCAAAACATATTTATTTGGTTGCTGCCATGTAGATTGCCATTTATTTCACATGCCTGCAGCACTAATTTGCAGACACTGATTTCAGTTATTTCTGTTCTTCAGAATAAATGGTGAGAAATGGCTAATTTGCTACATCACAACATTTTAGGAGGTGAAGATGACTGAAAAAAAAAACACCAGCTGTCTGGAAAGTTAGGATATAAACCCAGTCTTCTAATTGTTAAGGGGCATGTTTAAACACACGGGGAGGAAGTACCTTAGTGCTTAAATTTAAGTACATGCATAGATTTTAGCAAGATGAGGTAGCAAGATGAGGTGTTTTTTGTTTTTGTTTTTGTTTTTTAACCACTCCTAATTACAACAATCCACTGTTTCTCAAATCAATACCAAAAAAAAAACCTAATAACTACTTTGCATACATGTAATTAAAGAGCCTTTTGCAGCTACCTTCCACAAAACAGAAAATAATTAGTTTTCCCCATTTCCCCATGTTCCACTGATATTTTGTGTCACACTGAAACTGTCATTATTTGTCAGTTACCAACTGTAGATGCTACCGGTTTCCAAGTTAGGCATTACATGGGCCAACCAGTGGTATGAGGCCTACTGCATTCAGCCCCTAAGTGAGGAACCAGTTTGGCATTGTGGGGAAGTGATTTCATATTTTGCCTTCTGGTAGCAAGTGGGACCCCAGGCAAGGAAACGTACTTATAGGGAATTCTGCATGACACCAAACCAGGACAGTCGAGAAGAGCTTCCTCTGTGAGGAAGGAAAACCAGCAGCACAAAAGTGTCACTTGAAGCTTGAACAACTTTCCACCAGCAGAACTTGTTGGGATACTGACACACAGATGCTAACAGCCATAAATCAGTATACCTCCAAATGAATCTCTGAACACGCTTGCTTTTTAAGGATAGGGTGTCCCTGTGATAGCAGCCATCTACTGCTCCCCTACCCTAATAACTGTATAATGAAAATAAATCTGAGGAGGTACTAAGGATGCCCTTTTTCCCTGCATTGTTGCACTGAGCTGGAGTAATGCCAGGCTTTTTGTTGTTGTTGTTCTAAAAAGGTTTTGCTCTGCAACCAATTTCGTTTCGTTAAAACAAACAGAGAGGCACTTGCTATTGATCTCCCTATTAAATAGTTCTGGTAAACATTTTGACTAGCTCTGCAAACTTAATGCAGATGTTAGTCTGCACAGATTGCTACCAACAGCTGATACAGGGACTTAATGCATGTCCATAGCAGGGAAAGACAGCAGTACAGAGCTCAAAAGAGAGGGAGCTGCAAAAATAAACAGCTTTCTGGCAGGTAAGCACTGGCCTGTGCAAATATAATACCTATGCTCTAAAGCATGTGTGTGTGTGTTTGCGGGCCTTCTTATGGGGAAATTTCCACTTTTACCTGTAGCTGCGGCATGGAGATGCATTAAGCAGAAGAAAGCCCCCAGCATGTGCTTGCCTATGATAGCCTGATGAAAGGAGCTCTATACAGGGGACTAAAAGCAGTGGGGCTCAGTTCCACAGAAATTCAGTTTCTGAAGGTGCCAGAAGCAGAGCATCTATAGGATTCTACACTTTGGCAACAAAAGAGGCCAAATTGCATTCACGAGATAAAATGATATTAAAATGTCTCTTTCTGTTTGCTCCCAAAGGTCTTGCACACCCGGTCTCAGCCCCACACTGGACAGGCCACCACAGCATGCGAACCTGCCCCTCTTGTCACCCCAGTGTCCCCTCAACCCAGGTGACATTATGAGAGCTAAAACTCTGGTGAGAATGGTGGCAATAAGAAAAGCTGAATTTGTAAATCCCCAGCGGGGTGCAAGGTCGGGACACCGGCTCACACCATCTGCTCAGGGCTACAAGGTTAGGAAGTTTGTCTGGCACTGCAAAACGCTTCTGGGTGTTTTAAGAAGTTTACGACATTTTTTTTTATTTTTTTTTTTTCTGGAAGTGTTTTTATTCTTAAGCTTACCTTCTTCAGAAGGTGTTACCTGAGGAAGAAGCTTCCCTTTACCACCAGCACCTCGCCGGAGCAGGGCAGCAACATGGCACCTGAGCTGAGGCGAGCAGCCCCTGAGGGCTCCTAAAAGCCACCTTCTTTTTCTCCTAAAAGCCGCTTTTTTTTCCCTTCTAAAAGCCGCCTCTTCCTGGCCCTGTATCACTCACAAAATAACTGGGACAAACAAACTCCTGCCCATCAGGATTTTGCTGCTTCATGGCTGTGCCGGGTGCAGGTGTCCAGGCATCGGCCGCGGGGCTCTGTGAGGAGAGGCCCCAGCTGGTTCCAGAAGGTTCCAGAAGGTTCCGGCGGCCCCCTCAGTGCAGTGAGCAAAGTGGTGCCCGGCAGCACCATTTTGAGCGCCAGCATACGGCTGATCACCAGAGGTTAGGGTCAGCAATCTAAGGCAGTGGTGTCAAGGACAGGTGAATGGATTTTGAAAGAGCTTCTGCAGCAGAAGGCTGGAAATAACAGCCAGAACACTGGGGACTCCGAGAGGCCGAGGACACACCGCCTATCCCCACCGAGTCTAATCCCACAGAGGCAGGATAAAACCATTTGGCCGCCCAAGGTCCTCCTGCCTCTGAGGGGGATCAGCATCTCCAGGGTCCAGATATTACCTGCTGGTATGTTTGGACCAGAATTTGGGAAAGGAAAATACAGCCTGCCATACCTTTTGGGAAGGGTGCCGAGCCCTAGCTGAAAGCACCTGACCCTGGTTTCTGCGAGCTAATCGGACGCACACAGACACGCCAAGAAATTTGAACGGAGAATAATAAATAGAAAATGATGAAGAGTAAACACTTGAAAATAACCTTCCAGGTGCGTGTTCTTGCTAACATTCATAAAACTTTCTGGACATACAAATGTTTGTGCAAATAGCCGAAGATAGTCTCAAATAGCAAAGCTGGTTAAAGTAGGCTTGCAAAGAACTGAAGAGCAAAGTCCAACTCATTCATGAATATATTTATGCATTTGTTTATTGCTTTTCAGACAGCTTTAGGCCCTACCCTGCAGGGGAGAGCCTATATACGTTATGCCTATGGGCCTCGTAATGCTTCCAGTGGGGATGGAAAAACTTCAAAAAAGTTTGGCATTCAGATCCAGTTTCTCTGCTTATCTGCTGCAAATCCAAACTCTCCCAACATATCAAAAATGTTGAATCGGGCAGGAAACCACATGAGAACAGGTTTTCCTACAGGATTTCTGGCATTTCTACATTAGATTCCAGATGGAAACACCCATGAGAACAGCTTCTATCCTGGTATTTTTGGCACATTCAGTTCCAATCCTATCCGGAAACCTGAATTGGGAAGGCAAAGAAAAAAAAAAAAAAAAAAAAAAAAAAAAAAAAAGCACCAACCATTTGCCCCAGTATTTCAGAACCTGGAGAGAGGTTTCTCATTTGAGCTGCTTTTAATATTAGGAAGCAGGAGACAATGTTCTCAGATTTGTCTTCAGTGGTTCATAAGCATGGATGCTTCCCCAGAAGGAGGTTTGGGCTCCACCCATCTCTCTACTTCCTTCCATGCTCAAAGGAGTATGTCAGATAACAAAAATAAATAAATAAATAAATAAAGGTATTCGTTGAATGCCTTTGAAATAAAGGATTTTAAGGGGGTTATCCATGGCTACAACTGAAGTAAAGCTTTCTGCCTGTCAAGAGTAGATTTCTCTAAAAGGTGAATGAATACAGCACATTTCCTGCAGTCCGTTTTTGTTCATTTATAGTTTTGCTGCTGTCTCTAGATTGGCAGCTGCTTCCAAAGAGAATAACTTCAGCAATAACAACTTTAAGCAGAAACTCTCCAACACGATATTCAGCCCCGCTCAGCAATTTTTGTTTTCAAGGGTTTATTTAATATCTGCCTTTTCTTTATTTCTTTATTTTCATAGAAAGCATATGTATTTCGTTAACTGTCTGATTCTTTCTTTCTGACCGCCCAGCTTTGCCCCTTGCTTTTTGCACACTGGACGAAAACAGGAACTACATTAGAGACTATGACATCAATTGGTTTGTTAGCAGCCCACCTCAACATCCTAACCCTTCTGTGCTTTAAGACGAAAATTACATAAATCTACAGCAAAAGAAATGAAGAAAAAAACCCTGCTGCTTTGACTCAAATAATCCATTTCAAGCTTCATCCAGAGGTCTCAAAAATCCAAAATGATCAAAAATCTCTGTTCTTAAAATCCCACGGATACATCCTCACATCTGCTAAATTCTGCCGCATTTGTACTTTACTCCATGAGTAATGCTATTGCAGAAGGTAGGACTCTTGAATAAGGAAAGTGCACCAGGCCCTCCCTTTCTGGTCCCCAGTCACTGACTGGTGTAAGCTGCAAATGGCAGCTTTGACACTCTCTTGAAGTCCAGAGGATTTTCTTGTGTTTATATTTTTAAACTTTTTTTTTTTTTTTTTTTTTTTCTTGAAGAAATGCTGCCGCATCTACTCACATGTACATCAGTTCCCTCTACTGGCAGCATTAATTAAGTTATTCTTTTAATTCACCAGGTAGATCTTGGTTTTGGAAGAAAAGCTGTTCTGTGCTTGGTGGGAATTTGTGGGGCCATACCTGCAGGATGTTATGATCTTGTACATTGTAGCAGAAACATTAGTGCACTAGATCTTTCTAACGTAAGAGTTCTCTCTAGTTTTCTAAAACTCACTTTACCTGCCATGGTCCAGGACAGATACTTAATATTATCTTAATATATTTTTTGTCCTTAACTCTGGCAGTGGGTTGAAAACTGAAGCGGCTCAGGCAAACACATTGCATTAACCCTTGAGCTCTCTGTTTTGAGGCTGGGGCAAGCATACAGCCTGTCCTCAACCACAGCAGCTCCTCCTGAGGGGCAGGATGGGCCCCCTGGGCTCCTTCTTCTCCTTCATGTACCCAGACTCCATTCTGAAGTGATGCTGTTTCAAAACATACTTAAAACCGTTTCAATATTCTTCTATTTTTTCCTTTTTTTTTTTTTTTGTCTTTTTTTCTCTAGATAAAGTAGATTGATTTTGTCCTGCCACAGGTAATGTTTTCTTCCTCCTGCGATACCATGCCAGAGGAAGAAGTCATTCGCTATATTTGGGTGCTTGAGGAAAACATGGAATGAAAGACAACCACTCACCATTTAAAAAAGAAAACACAACAGAAACAACTGCCTCAAAGAGAACAAGTTAAAAGTTTTCCCCTTTGGATCTGAGCCATCAGTATTTAGCAAAAACAGCAATAAAAGTCTTTCCATTTTCTAAAGCAAATGGCAAGTAGTACTATTTCATAATTCTCTGCAGTTTCTCCAGTAGTTTCAGTAGCATTATCTGAGATTTAAAACCATTACTTAAAATCTCCACTTTGGACCAAGCCAAATAAACCTGCACGGGTACAGTCATCAACATAACCATTCCTGGAAATGGAGCTTTTGTAGTAGAAGTGGAAAAACAATGTGAAAACTGGTAGGAAAAATAAGAACAGTATATATAAATTCGTTTGCATGTGCAAATGTAGGTGCATAAAATCAAAAACACATCCAGAACCTCAGTTTAAATGTGCCTTTCACTTCTAAGTGGCACAGATAAGATGACCTCAATGCACGTGGTTTCCTGGAATTTTCAAAAAGTGTCATTATTGGGGATTTTCTTTTCTTTCCTTTCTTTTCCTTTTTTTTCCCTTTTTTTTTTTTTCTTTTTTAATCTAGGTCATATTTCTGAAAGAGATTGTACAAAAATGCATTTGACCCTGGTGTTCTAATTAAATGTATTACAGGACCTGCAGACATGTTTAGGAGAGAAAAAACATTCTTGCTCAGGCTGCTGCATGAGTTCCTGTTTGAGGAATAGAATTGTTTATTTCTGTTTCTTCCGGGAGTTTTACAGACTGATCAAGTGTCAAGACATGGTAGTTGACTCAAAGGTAACATAGATATTGCCTCATAATATCTTTAGGACCTGAATCAAATCTTGAGAAACTAGGGGAGAATAATGAAAATACATTTCTTCCTTTGTATTATCTTTTCTAATGGGGAGCTTTACATTTCCTTTCTAGCAACTGTGATGTACATTGTACTATCAAGGCATTTTTAGGGGCCATTTACCTGAATACAATTTGTGTGTAAGGTGTCTGAGAGCCAACCTGGATTTATGCTTCCTGGTCCTTGTAATAAGTGAATAGATTTCTTTTTTTTTTTTCTTCTTTCTCATCAAAATAAATGTCAGAAAGTTTTTTGATTGTTCAGTAGGGGAGAAAAGCATCCTTTTTCAAATGAAAGGAATTGCTACGGGCTAGATTTTGGTGATGCTGGAAGCCCCGTCAAGCCCCGCTGCTCCAGAAGCAATGCTTGCAAGGGCACACGCACCCACAGGGTCTCCCCGGACATCTGTGTCCCCAGGGTTGCTGCTTGGTTTCGGTGTGCAGCTTCCCCACAGCACTGACACTGAATGGGGGAAGGTCCTCAAGGCGATGGAGCAGTCTGCAAAGCATGTTGGGACCCTGCTGCAAAAGCAGCTTTTTAGGAAAAATGTTCCTGACTTTAAAAAGTAGATATATGGCTTTAGTAATTTGCCTAAATTGTAATTTCCCTTGGAATTTCTTAGATACTGAAAATCCTAATGCAGTCCAGCTCTTCCGAAGTGGTGTGGTGCCATTTTTGAACATACACACAGGTCCCTATGGATTCCCATACAAGCCAGGTATGCAAAATAAATAGCCCAAACTCAGACTGTATCGGGAATTACGAGGTTTGTTCTTATACACATAGGTACCCTCCCCCGCCATACCCCCCAACAAATTTCTGAAAAATTCTTCTAAGAAAAAAACAACCATTTTATATAACCAGCTTCCCAAATTATGGTACCAATTCCTGCTTCCTGCCTTCTTTCCATGGTGCGTGGCTGAGGTGATGTCTCACATGTGTCTACCCTAGGCAATATCTTTTTGATATCATGTAGTGGAAATGGCAGAATCTGGCTCTTTAGTGACCATGACGTCCAAAAATTGGATGCAGGAATTCACCTTTGTTTCTCAGGTTAAATGAATATTCTGTGAGTATCGATTGTTCAGTTCTTCCAGTGGAAGACGAATGTGATCAGCATCAATAATCAGAAAAAAAAATATCATCTACATACCTCTCATATGCAGATGGTGGCTGTTCAATACCAGGCGGCAGTACAGCTTCCTGGTGTGACAGGAAAATATCTGCAGCAATTGAGGATTAACAGAGGCCATTGCTACATCGGTGTTTTGTTTGTAATAGTTGCCATTCTATCAGAAATAACTGGTTGCACATTTCTGTGTGCGACATTAAAATTCACCATTGAAATCTCACTCAGTAATAATAAAGCCCCTGCAAGAGTCTCTACAAACACACTAGACTCCAAATTAAAGAGCAAGTGTATTGTTAGGGTTTGCATGGATCTTTTTTGAATTAGTGCTAGGTGAACAATAAATAAAATTCCAGGAGAAGTTCCCCAAGCTGATATGCATTCAAGGTATTATCTTTGCTCTGTACTGTATGCGCTTCTGGGTGAAAAAATTCTAATTGCACTTCCATTCAAAAATCAACCGTGGGAATAAGGAATCATGCTCATTTTATGCACAGCAGCCTGAAGGCCTTATCCTTAAAACAAATTACAGCGCCTCCTATGCAACTCACACTCTGAAGCTAATTCTCACCCTAAAGCAAAACTCCAAAATTAAACTTTAATCTGTGATCTAAACAATTTTGTGTTTGTGATCAATCTTAGTGTGGTGGATTCTAATATATACGTGTGTGCCTGTGTGTGCAAGCGTGTATGTGTGCATGCACACACGTATATAGAAGTAGAAAATGCCAAGGTAATTGTTATACTGATGAAGACAGAGCATTAAATACTCTGCTCAGTAAGACCAAGATAAAATACATACTGCAAAGGCAGGGAATAAAGCTGTTAAGCACACACTCCTATATGTAACCGAGTCCCGGACTTGTAACCAGCAAAAGCTAAAATTCCACCACATGTATCATATTTACTGCATTCTGCCAAAGAAATAGGCAGGCTGCCACGCCATTAAAGCAATTACTCTTCCCCTCTCAGATATGTAGAAATTAGATTCTGCTCCTTGAAATCATATGCTGAGGGAAGGAGGGAACAAGGAAGGGGGGATGAGGAGGAGAGATGGAAACGCCTCAATTCCTCCCCAGAAGGAAAACCAACGCCTCGGCACAGAAAGGCATTGGGCCAGCAAGAGTTAAAGGAGTTGGAAGTGTACGGTCTGTCTCTCCCCAACTTGGTGCAGTGACTCTGCATCCTGCAGGAACCTGTTCAGATGCTCTGATAAGTCAGACAGAATTCATGGGAGATTACCACACAGCTCCTGCCAAGCTGTGCTGCAGCGCGGGTAATAGATATGCTCCAGTACTAAATCCTAAAAGGCCCTGCTACATCTGTCAAGCATGCCCTGGAAAAGCACCCTCAGTTCAGATGTTATCACTGCTCTGCCTGCATCAGAAGATTTAGTGTCCACCCTGGAGGTTGCTTTTGCCGCACAGTTTTCAGGGGCAAAACAACAAGGAAGAAAGATGAGAGAAAAAAGGCAAATTATTCTTGCTTAAAGCAAAAGGAATAAAGTGATGTGCTTGCAGACTAGTTCAGCTTCTCACCCTGCATCCAGAAGGTCCCAAATCCCACATTAAGATGGTACTGATGTTCTAAGCTGATTAGCTCGGACGTGTTTGGCTCCCTGGACTGTGACACCATGAAGATGTTCTTCTGTAGAGCGACCCTTTCGCAAGGAAAGCTGAACAACAAACCCAGCGGGTGTCATGGGCGGTGGATAGAAGATGCCTGCCTTTGATAATTAACTTTAAAACTGGTTCTAGAAAAGCTGCTCTGACATAAAATGAACTTTTCAGAGCTCTGCTTATAAAACAATCGCTGCTCCTCCTGTTAACTATGTAAGCCAAGATCTGGTCAAAAACGGTTCTGATGTTATTTAACATTTTACGCAAAACTAAAAATACACATAAAAGATAAATATATACTTATATAATACATATAAACAAATAGACACCCCAGAAAACAACAGCCTTGGGAACAGCTACTTTCTTAATGTACTCAAAAGAAAGCCATACATTTTAACCATCTGTCTCCTTATTCAAATCTGCAGGAAATATCAAAGAACAGAAGCAGCTCCTTTCTCACTAGGTGCACTCTCAGAGTTCAAGGGAGAAAGGCTGCAATTTCCTGACCCAGCATATTGCATTTTAAACTTCTGTTTCCTGAAGCCGATGTTAAGGATAGATAAGATCCAGCTATTGGGATGCCAACAGGAAGAGCCACTGGCTGTCGAGTTTGTAGCTCCATACGGTGGTAGAGGCTGGGTCTGGATGGGTGAGCGGGTGGGCACAGGGAGCGCCCGCGTGCTTGCCTGTGTGGGACACGAGCTGTGAGCTCGGCTGTGCTATGGGGACCACGGCAGAAGCCTGGAGTTAACCTTGCTGTGGTGTAAGACAGTGCTACGGGCAGTTTGGGAGGGGCTGCCGAGGTTCTTCACATTCCTGTTATTTACGCAGAATGGATCCCAAAATCTAACCAACACAGAGGTCCTACAGAACATGGTAAGCTCTTTGTCCAGAAGAGTATCCAGAAGTACTGTCTATACACACCGCGATCTCCCAAGCATTAGTAGGACCTAGAGACCGTGTGTGTTTTCTCCCTTACGGTACAAAGTGGCAGGTGTGAGAAAACCAGAAAACCACAGTGATCCCACGGGAAGATGGGTGCTCATGTACAGAGCTCGCTGCCGGGCTGAGAGCACCCCACTGCACCGGCACTCCCAACAACTGAGTCCTGAGACCAGGAAGCCCACCACTGCCCAGCCCAGCTGCTCGGAGAAATCACAGTCTCCTTGGGACCATATGCAAGACCTCCAGTGCCCTAAATCTTTATAGGAATCTTGTTTTACTCTCTCTCCTTCTCCTCTGTGTTTGCAGCTATCCAGTAGCTGAATGGATTAGGTCCCTAAGGAAAAATGGTCAGAAAGGTGAGGCTCGAGTGTAAGAAAGCAGTTAAGAGGAAGGATTTGGGATGGATGATACGAACGCATGGTTGGGGAAGGAGCTCTACCTTCAGGGTAGCTGATGAAGAAGACAAAAGGGGAATCCCAAAACATCCCCATCTGGCAGAGCAACGAGCAGCTGCAGACAAAGCATGGGCAGCCCTGAAGGTGTGCGGAGGACCGTGGTCTGTCTGCTCACTGCTGCAGCAAAAAAAAGCAAGGGCAAGCTCTATACCCAAAACAATACTTTTTTAGTAAATAAAGAGACACTTCTGGAAAAACTGCATTCCTTGCTACTTGCTCATCTATCACAGTATTTGGATACTTGTTAAAATCCATTAAAGACATGTCTCAGTGTAAAGTTGCCAGCACCAAGCACCAGGGCTATAACCTGCATGAGCAGCATTGGTGCAATGTCCAAAATACTTAGCTCACGTGAAGCCCAGCCCAGCTGGTCTGGCTGCCCCACTGGCACCAGCCTGCAGCTTCTCATCCTGGGCTCTGCTTGTCCAGAGAGGGAACTTCTGTCCTGGCTGCTGCCAAAGCCTGCAGAGTTCACAAGCCCTGAATTTACATTAAAAACAACAACAAAATCACAACAACAAAAAGATCTTATGACAGGTACCTTGAACTAACCTCGTGTGGGCCCTGTCTAGCCAGGTTCCTCCAACAAACATGCAAGAGGGATGCGGGCTGAGCTGCATCGGCCGATGCCCTCCAGGTAGCAGAATGACCCCCTTCAGATGGAAACGCCGCTCTGCAGAAATGATGCCTCTCTGCACAATGGGCTTGCATGTATGTATTTCTCCCTATACTCCAGTAAATATACAAGTAAGAGGTGTTGAAGTACCAAATAAACTTGAATGCTGGACATTCACCAAAATCTTGAAAAATAGCCTTATTCTGCTGAGGATATGGCATTTATAATGGGAGGATGGTCCTGATTTTCATTATGGTTTGCAGTGATTCCTAATTATTCTTAATGCAAAACTAAGATATATAAGATAATTTTATGTTGGCAAAAATGATTTTCTCATTAAGGCATCAACCACAGAGCTTAATATGCATTTTACTGAGAGAAGTCACTGCCAAAGCATCTTTCCCCACAAAAACAGGTATTTCATGAGC
>NC_048895.1:3904225-3941056 GCF_011077185.1 Oxyura jamaicensis
CTTGACAGGAATTTTATGAGTAGTTTTACGGCACTGTTTGCGAGGAGCCTGACGCCAGTAACTGAAAGCTCACCTAAATAAATGAGGAGAAGCCCGAAAGCAAAGACAGACCTTTCCTCAGTAACACTCCGGCAAAGAAAAGCCCCGATCAGTGCCTGTAGAAAACAAGCAGGAAGGCAGAGGAGATGGCGGCTGAGCTGAGCCACTTCTCCGGACGTGGCAGGGTGGGACGCTGTCAAAGAGTGGCTTTAGGATTGAGACGGGTTTGTTATTCCCACAGCTGGCCAGGCAGAGCAGCGGGATGCCCCTGTGCTCTCCGGCACAGCTGCCATTACACAGCCCGGGGGCCAGTCCTGCAGACCAAGCAGGGCAGAGCCAGTAAATGCTCCTGGATGGCAAGGAGTTGCGGACCCCTCATTAAGGGCTTTGTACAATCCAGGTGCACATAAAACTTTTATAGATCAGGCGGAAAGGTGTGAGCCTGGCAGTCCAGGAGGCTCAGGCGCCGCAGCCCTGCTTCAAACACAGGCACCAATTAACCCCCTGAAAACATCCTCCACGACAGGGAGGACATGGCAGCTCGCTGCATCCCAAAACAGAGCAGCAGGGCCACCAGCAAGGCGTGAGGAACGTGTGCGCCTTGTAATTGGTCTCCCCATGAAGATTATGCTGCTGATGACTTTAGCAGTGTCTGGACCTGCTCCCAGTGGAAGACAAATCTGGTCCTCAGTCGCCTGGCCTCCCCCAGCATGTCAGTTCATTGCATCACAGACATATAGGTACATATGCGTGTGGTGTCTTTCAGTTGTTCGTAGAGGAAGTGTGCCTTCGTGAGCAGGGCTTCCCGTCTCAACCTAATACTAAATTAATTGTCAACCTTGCCGTTACCTTAGTTGGAAGACACCAGCGTGTACATCAGAGTTAGATATTTCTCAGTTGTTAGAGGGAATTGGCACTTAACCCATAATGCATTTCCATAAACGGGTGAGCAGCTCACAACAAATACTGTATTCGGAGAATTCAGCCCGATTCACAGCCCTGTATTGTCTACGAATACACAGGAAGACAGAGGATGAGAATACCGAGGTTATCGAGTCATTTCCTAACTACCACGTGAAGGATAAAATCCCTTCTATAAGCTGATCTAACGTTATCTCCACTCTTCTGGTCCCCGTTACTTCTGCTGGAAGCCTTTCCCAGAAACTCTTTCATCTGCTAGTTAGGAATGTTTTCCTGATTTCACGTCTATATTCCATCGAGTCCAGGTCACAGCTGATTTAATTTCTGTCAGCATCACTCTTGCAGTCAGAAACTGCCCTACTGCGTTTATTGACAGCAGTCACACCCCTTCTGTGGCTCCCTTTTGATAAGCTAAATCTACTTTAGTCCCTACTCATAAAACAAGGTTTCCCAGCCCTCACACCTCCCACCAGTGCTTCCCTGCCCCATTCCAGCTTAAATTCCCTTGCTGACGCCCCATGCTATGGCATTCAGCCTCCCATCTCTGACAAAACCTCAGCTGGTGCTTCTCAGGGACACTTCTCCCATTTCTTTGGTGCCTGGGAGCCATCCTTTCATCCCTGGCTACTGCTACCAAGGCGGTCACATCGTAACAAAAGTTCTTCTTATTTCCTACATGTACGTCCTTGTGCTTTTTCTTATTAAGTTTCGTTTCACATCTGTCACTCCAACCCCCAAGGCCACCCACTTTCTTGCCTGTGTGTTCGGGTTCTCCTTTCTCACCGGCAATGTCTCCAAACTTTGTCAACTCCAACATTTCATTAGCACATTCCTAATTTGTGCTCCAAGGTCATTAATGAAAATGTTAAATAAGATGAGTCAGACTGATCCTTGACGAACTCCACTAATGAGCCCTTCTCCTGCCCTATGCTTCCCCTTTCACAATCTGTTGCTGTCTCCCCTTTTAGCCATTCCTCGCCACTCTCACACGAAACCCCGTCTCTTCCCACTTAACTAGATGTTTCCCATGTGGCACTTCATCAAGTGCTTCACTGGAGTCCAGACAGATTCGATCTACGGCATTTCCTTTCTCCAGGAAATCAGCTATTTAACCAACGAGAGATGTCAGCTTACCCTGGTGTGATCTACCTTGTATAAATCCAGCTGGAATTGATCCCACTCTCCAGGAACTTCTCTGCCTTTGTTTTTCTCAAGAACACACCCTAAAGCCTTATAATAATATTGAAGTTGCATCAAGAAGCCTTTAGCTCCCTGGACTGCTCTTCCAGGCCCAAACTATATATATTTGCTCTTCAGTGATGTGCTATATCACCTGTTTGATATACCTATTAAAATATTTGCTGTCATTTCGTATGTCTGGCACATCCAGAACGCTGGAGGAACCTCAGCTCGCACAGAAACGTGTGCCTTATCAGATTACTCAACACATTTTAACCCATAAATTAGTCATTCGTTGCGATGATTCGTTCAAAGATTCGATATTTAAGATTTATTATTCAGGCACTGCGATGAGTAAACCTACCACCAGTCACACGGTATCACTTCCCGAATTATTATTATGCTCTCAAACTGTACGCCCTGACATTAGGGAGCTCCACCTGAAACTGCTTTGTTTGCTCTGTTACAAATGAGTTTAAGATACTGATTAAAATACTGGTGTTTGAAAGCCTGCAAATTATTTCCTAGGAACAGCCAAAAGGGGAGGGACAGGGAAGAAGCCCACCTGAAAGCAGCAGTGGAAAGGTGGTGTGGACTCGGGTAAGGCAGTATTTGGACCACAGCTTACTGAAATCATCATCTCTACCTGCACTCTGCCGTGCCCAGTTCTTGGTGTCTGGACATAAACCTGTATTTTTACCAGTTAGAAATATACAAATGTTACCATACAGGGACATTGCTCATTTTAAAAGCAATACTCTGCCTCTCCTACTGCAACCAAGGGAATTTATTCTGCTTGGGTTGGGGTGGGGTTTTTTTGTTTTGTTTTGTTTTGGGGGGATTTTTTTGGCCTTACTTGGGGCTGGCAGGGCTGGAATTGCCCCTGATTTGCTCTGAGGTGGCTGCACCTGAAGTCTCACCCTCGCTGGGCTTGCTCCCAGGCCCTGCCGCGGCTGCCCTTCCCTGCGCGGCAGAGAGGAGCCCGCGCCGCTTCCCGGGGTGCCCACGGCACCTCTCAGCAACCACTTGCAGGCACAGCTGTAAGGGGGACTTCGGATGCAGTCACCTGGGAACTCTGGGTGTTCCTTCTGAACACTAACTCGTTCCTCTGATGCTATTAAATATACGCCCTAAAAAAAAAAAAAAAAAGGAATAATCTGGAAGGGTAAAAGCCATTATGGACAGGGGCTTCCATCCGCTGCTTATTCTCAGCGCCACTTGCACTCCCTTGCGAAGCAGAGAGCTGGCATTGTGCACTGCAGCTCACGTCAGGACAGGGACAATAGCTTTTCATGCACATTTTATCAGGATTATAGCTGCTGTGCCACATATAGAAATGTGTGATAAGTGCATTATCAAAATTATAACTGTATTTTAATCACAGCGTAACAACCTCACCGAGCATCCTTCTACAAGGAAAGCAAACCCAATAATGCCTAAGTCTGAATCTGAATTTTGAGCCCTCCGTGAGTGTTTGAGTGGGTTCAAAATTAAGTAAAATGAGTTTATCTATCCCTATTTCTATAATAATACTTAGCACTTAGCACTTCTCATCTTCAAAGCACTTTACAAACATTAACTAATTAACTATTAATTGGTAAATTTGAAAAGGTTGATAGGTGAGGTGAGTTTCGGATAAGACCCAGCAATACGGATGTTTAGTTTATCTGTGAATTACTTAATCATTTGTGAATCGTAGAAATTAGAAATGAAAAAGACCTATGGGGTCACCCTGTCCAGCCTGCTGCCATTACAGGATTTTCCCTTACAATATATTCTCAAGTGCTTTGTCTAGTTTAATTAGAAATTATCCAAGCAATGGGGCTTCCACTGTTTCCCTTGGGATACTCCTCCTTAGTCTAATGTATCTTTCTGGTAGGAGGTTGTAATATTCAACACAAGGTTTTCCTTGCCATTTCATCCCATCATTGCTATGTATGCCCTCTCGGACCACTTCAAACAATTCCTATGCATTTCGATTACATGCATAATTTTTCACTTGCTCCTCCCTGGGTGGGTCTGGCCCAGAGCCACCAGATACTGGAAAGTATCTGCTCCTGAAGATAGAAAAGCCAGCTTTTGTTGGCACTGAAGTCCAACTACAGCCTAAGCCATACTGTAGATTAAACCACCTTAACCTGCTTCTCTTTAGAAGGTGATTCCCACGTACCCAGAGCTTGAGTAACAGCCCGGGCAAATCTCTCCTCCCTCTCTGCCGGCATAACCAATGTTACTTCTTGTCCATACAACTTACGCAGACAGCAAGGTCCTCTGAGCATGTAAACGAGCTGATTCTCACTACACTTGCCCAATGCCCAGGGACTTCAGATGCAGTTCATCAGCGCCTCAGTACAGCTGCCAGATCACCAGATGAGGAAGAAGGGCATGTGCCCGTGACACTAAATGCAATGCTCCTTGGGGAGAAGAAAGTTTTACTTGCATAGCTTCCAGACTTCAATGGGAAATCAGTAGGATCACCCATATGCTCAAAATCAACCCTATTTTTGAGTCCTTTGTGGGCCATGAGCAGATCTTCTCAACACCCCGGAGAGAAGAGCTAATTCCCTCGTTTCCAATTTTCAGAGTGACAGTACTCTTGACCTAACCAGAGCCCTTCTTTCTCTCTGACGCCCATGCAGCCAACACATGGCTCTTCAGCCCCACGCCAGCCCCAGCCCAGTGCTGCACCTATGCAAGCATTTCGTGTTCAGAGAAACAAAGTTCAATTCCTTTCAGCGAAGAGGTGCCAGAAGATAACGCTCCTCCTCCTAAAGGTCATTGTCACGCTTCTCCAAATCCTGGACTAATACGCTTTTGGCTTCATGGCTGCCTTACCTCACCTTACACACTCATTTTGCTATGGCCAGTCAGCTGCCTTTGGGCACCTTTCCAGTCCCAAGTAACCCAGGGTTTCCCAATGTCACTAGCTTCCTACATTGCATCATCCATTTTCTATGCTGGAAAACCACAGGAAGATGTGAGATAGGGACACATCAGTTGGTCTATTCCATACCAGTCTGGATTCCTGAAATAGCATCGTAGGTCTTCACCTAAGACAAACAAGCCTGCTAGCTTGTACAGATGATCCATACTATACAAGACAGGGATGATTTGAACTTGGGATAAGCTTTTCTTTTCTTTTTTTTTTTTTTTTCCATTTCCTTATGTAAAATCTGTGCAGCAAAAATCTAAATAAACTCCAGCTATGTAGTGAACAAAGACAAACATCTGTCACTCGTGTGAATTCCCCCCAGACTACGATAACAGATCACTTCTGGTCAGTTTACTGCAACAAAAATAAAGCTGAGTATTTTAAGTTCTAAAAATACACAAACAGAAGTAAATATACTTGACCTGAGACAGTCAGATGAGAAGCAAGGTCATGCTGTTTTAATTTGTTATGACCCAAAAAAAGCTGATGAAAGCTTTTACAAGATTGCATCGAGGTCCCTCTCTGTGGTAATGCCTGGACCAGCCAGGATGCCCCTCAGAGCTATCCTGATCTACCGGGCAGAAGGATAGAAGCGTGCACCAAGACTCTCGAGACCGTGCCAACTCCTGCAGCAACGAAAGCTGTGAGTACAGAAAGGGAAACCTAAATCTGTTTCCTCAAAGGACATGTACGCTTCCTCCACTTGTGCTGCAAGTCACTTTCCTCCACCAGCGATTGTAACAGCTCTGTTAATAAAAGTCTGCAACAATTCGAATCCAAACTTTGAAGCCTTTTCTTGCTTTGAAGAAGATATACTTTCAGTTGGGGGGGGGAATGAAAGTATTTTTTCTTTTTTTATATAATGACATGCAAAACAGTACAAGTTTGGAGACGTATCAGCAGTTGTTGTGAATGTTCTGTAGTCCTCGATTCAGTATTTACCTGGAGGGACAATCTTCACTTCACAGAAGTCATCATCTGCCTATCATTTTTCCAGCGTCTGGTACTTAAAAAGTAGTCAATTTGACTTTTACTTTTCAAATTATAGAAGAAAATAAATGTTCTCCTTTCTTGTACACCACAGAGGCACATAGCTAACGGTATTAAATACCGACAATTCAATTGCAAGCTATTAGCATTTTTATTTCATTTCCTAATTTGAAGGGAAACTATCTTGGAAAAGAAAATTTTGAAAGAACCCAAGCATACAGAGGAATAAACTTCATTGCTTCTCCATTGAAAAATTCTGTCTCACAACAGGGGTGAGATTTTACAAAGCAGTTAGCGATGTCTGGGTGCTTCATTTGACAACTCAGTTCAGGAAGCGCTGCACACAGCCCACCTGAAAGGAAGCTTGCTTTTGCTGTCGCATCAGGCTTCTAGAAAGAGGTGCCACCAAAACCAGCGGGTTCCTTAGCATCACAAGAAATCCCAAACCTTCATGCACCTAAATAGTGCAATGGACTTCTAATCATGTGAGGACAGGTGGCAGAGCCTGGCTGGTTTTTCAAACTGGTACCGGGGACAAAATTACATTCACATGTAATTAATACAGGCTCAGTCATTTCTAAAGGAAGATATTTTTCAGTCGGATATTCAAATAGCTGAGTTTTGATTTTCACTGGTGCTAAAACATGTCCCAGAGATGTGGAGAGACAGAGAGCTTGCACCATGGCTCAAAATAAGAAAACAAAACAAAAGAAACAAACAAAAACAAAACAACAACTACAAAGCCCTTAAATGTCAATATATGCACTTGAATAACATAATTTTACATGTTGAAAAACAAACAAACCCCAACAGCAACTACCAGCACACCACAGCCTCCAGCACATCCAAATAATTCAAAGGCAGCAATTTGATGCTCACACGGACACCGTCCCCCCTCACAACCCAACTTCTCATGTGGTCTGGTCACGTCTACACTGAACCCTCTGTGTACTTCACAAACCCGTCCCCCCGTTTGGTACAACCAGGAGGCGAAGGGGACCCTGGTGACAACCGCAGTGGTGGCCCAGGTCACGGCTGAGCCGTGCCGGGGGTGAGGGTGCAGGCACTCGCCCAGCGTGTCCCCGCATTGTGCTCTGCTCCTGTCACTTCTGTTGGTGGATGGGACTGACTCCCTACGTGTTTTTTTTTTTTTTTCCTCCCCTGAAAATCAAAAAGCGGTTCATGAGTTGGTCGAGAGCCAGCAAAAATGAATAGTAATGAGCCAATTTCAATAGAAATAGGCTCATTACCATGCCAGCGGCTGATAAAACCAAATGCTCTCAATTCTCTCCAGCAAACGAGGTGCTGTAGGCAGTGTCCACCCTCCTGCCTGCAGGAAATAACTCACAATTTCAGAATTAAAAGAATCAAAATACAAGTTGGAGTTTATTCCTATGTTCATACCTACGTCCCCCTGCAGGGTCGTTTCTAACTAGCTGCCAAAAAAGCTCAGACACCGCTCAGAGTCTTTTTCTTGAAAAGAGAAAAAAATATTTTCTGTACATTGTTCCCTCCCTGAATGGTAATGGGAAATCCTGTGTAAACTCCAGCAAAAGAGACGGTCTAAGGAGCTCCTTTGAATTCAGCTCATTGCTCCGTTCACAACAGGAGGCTACAGGTATTCTTCAGAGTATCAGGAACCTACTTGCAATTTCTCAATTGCAAGAAAAAAAAAAAAAAGAAAAAAAAAAAAGGGGGGGGGGGGGGAATCACCTCTAAACCAAAACCCCAAACCAAGCAAACAGAAACCTCCCGAGCCATAAAACAACCCCAAAATGCCAGGAGGGTGTTTGATAACTGATTCAGAGAGATGATTCAGAGAAACAGAGAAATGACTTCCCATGCTCCTGATTTCTGCGCACATCACCTGACAGTGGTAGCTTACGGAGAGCTCAATTCGGTCTGCCTTTTGCTGAAGACCCAAATCCTTCTATTTTTATCCCAAAAGTGATTTGGTCCCAGAGACTATGGGCAGGAGATGAGCAGGAGAGGAGGTCTGCCTGGCAGAGAGTACCTGAGACACGCTAAGCCAAGACACGCTGCCACCGCTGCTTGAACTCCAGAGGAAGGATGGATGGACAGACACCAGGACATACAGCCCATCCCCACGCTGGCAGGCCTTGATGGGGAAAATTAGGGGAATTGCCTCTCTTTCCTCCCAGACTTCACGAGGGAAGAAAGCACCAAGTTTCAGAAGAACAAACTCAATGCTGAAGTTAATGGAGTACGTCCGAGACGTTTCTGAGGCAGAGCAATTAGCAGGGCAGGGTTTTGAAACAGAGCTAATCGAGCGGACCGTAGTGTTACCAGGCAGCTCAGATTACCCCATCTTCATTTTGGGGGCAGGTTGAGCATTTTGTAGGCACCTCTTTCTCCAGATTTCCCCTCCTGAGCAGACACAGTCCCCTCTGCCTCCATTTCCACCCTGAAGCCACCACTTCTCAACCATCTGCTTGGTCAAGCCAGCAACACTTAGCCTTCAAAATTATTTTCTCTTCTGCCATAAAACCTTGCAAGGCTTTCCATTTCAGCAGCCTGAGAATTTTAACTATCCCCTCTTTGCCCTGCCAGCCATTTAAGCCCTGAAACTACAAGCGGGCTGAGTGGAGTACATCATCTGTAAACTCGACTTGCCTAGTCAGGGGGTCTGGGGGGCTTTCTGCAGCACTGAAATAGAGCCTTTTAACACTGAACGGTGCAAATTGTCCACTGGGGACAACTTCAAATGTCTCTACAATGCATATTTCGCAGTGCTTACTGGCTGGCTCCGGCTGAGCTGCTACTACTTATTTAGGAGCCTACAAAAACTACTTTATAGATTTTGTTTTGCTAGAGTAAATATTAAGTTTTAAATACATTAAGAAAAATCAGCACAGGAAGAGAAGCAGATTAAATAAACCTTTCAGAGAGACTATTTACTTTGTATTTTTATTTTTTTTTTAATGAACTCCTTTCCCCGAGGTCAAGACACTGACATTTTAGTACACAGAGACTTTAAAAATGAGAACGCACTCTCTCACACACACACTTACTGAAGTCAGCTCCTCTTGTTAATATTAAACTTTTCTATCTGGTTATGACACTGGCTGATATAATAAAGCAGTGATAGTCTTATTATTCAAGCACTGCTCTGATAAATTATCTACACTAATTCTGGAGCCAAAGCTGTCTGGTTCCAGCTGGTGTTGCTTAGATTTGTCTTGAGTCATTAGGAACCAGTGGAAAACTCTTTTTTGGAGGCCAGACCCGATCCCTTCTTGTCCCCAGAACATGTGTGTGTGTCTGCGCGCTCACACTTGCAAAGCACATCCTCACTGCTAATCTGCTCCAATTAAGACTCAATGGGAGTATTTTGGCTTGTGGGGGTTCTTCCCCCTTGATCTCTACTCTTCCCTTTCTGCTGCCTGTGGAAGGCGATTCACTGTTCACTCAGCATCACCAGCAATGCACCTCTGAAGAAGAAAAGCAAGCTACAACTAATTCAGTAGAGATACCCTTGTTTAGCTTTGAGATTTTGAAGCTAAGCCTCTCTGCGCGCTGGTAGGACTGATGATGTAGCCAGGACTTTCCCCAGACTCCCCCTGCAATCCTTCATACTGCCAGTATTCATATACACACTTCAGATGCGCACATACAAGGACGATTTCTCCTGGCACTTGCCTGACGCAGAAATTCACACACAGTGTTACTGCAGCGAGGTTTTACAGCTCGGCTGATAGACACAGCTCCTGAACAGCAGCCACAGGTCTTCGCCTTCAGGCCCCGGTGGAGTGGATGGAGCCATGGTGCCAGAGCCATGGACCACTTGCATGGTCCCATGCAAGTTTAGATGTCTCTGGTCAGCCTGCATGTTCACATTTTATTCCATCTTGCAAAGTCTGGGTCTGAAAGAAACCTGCTAGGACATCTAACTCAACTCCTTGCCAGCGCAATTCCTTTCCCAGTATATCACCTGGTCTGACTGTACAGCCTCCAGCCTAGTTGGACACAAGTCATTGGGTTCAGCACAAGAGTAAATGGATGAAGTCCTATGGCCCACACACAAAGGGGCTGATCAAAGGGTCCTTTCTGAGCTTCAAACCTGTCAGCGTATGAAGCAACAGAAGGAGCTTCCACCACTTCATCCTGGCAGTGACTCAGCTGCCTCAGGCATCCCTCCATCAGGAATTTTCCTTCCCAATATCCAGCCTTGAGTTCATTTAATTTCATCCAGTTCTATTTAACCTTCATCTCCCTTCCCCTCTTTGTGCTCCCTGGGTACACCGTGCCCACATCTTTCCTTCATCACTCAGCCTCCAGCCCCGACGCCGTCCACACACAGCCCCAACACGTTTGGGCCTTGTTTTGCTGCCAAATCTCAGCACGATTTCCCATCACCCAAGGATGACCTCAAGGCTTTGCTGGAGGCTCTAACTATGTTCTGGTAGCTGGAATATTCTTCCACATTAAAACTCTTATCGTCATTCACTCATGTTTCTCATCTTTCAGTTCTCCCTGTATCATTGCATACTTGCAGCTCCTCCCCATTTTATATCATCCGCAAGTATATTCCTTATTCCAGATCATTAATGAAGATGTTAATTAACACAAGAGCTCAAGCTGCGGCAACTCACCAGAAGTCTCTTTGCAATTCCACATCTTTCTGCAGCTTTTGCTGTTGTTTCTGGTCCATCAGTCAGGCTCTGGGGAACACGGTGCAGCTTGCGCTCCTGCAAAAGCCAGAGAGACAGGACGGAGCCGTGAGGAGGGCCCAGGAATGCCTCTTGCTCTCTGACAAAGCGTGTCCATCCCTGCCATCCTCCTGCAGCTGGTCAGTTTGCCCAACTGTAAAATGGGAGCAACCTGAGCAGCAGGGTGGGACAAGATGTGGTGGTGCTGTAGGACACGCTGCAGGAGCACAAAGTCACGGCGGCAGCTCTGCAGTTAGCTTCTCCGACAGAATATCAATCTCCATTCCTCAAGTAAACACAAGCCTCAAATTCACATACACACAAAATCAAGCAGGAGATAAACTTCCAGATGGGGTTTGAGGAAAGGCAGATCAGATGGGTAGCCCAGGAAATCTGTGCAATGTGCTCATATGAACGTATGCCTGGGCACATACATGTATTACGAACTGTTGATTCCCCACTGTGATTAAGAGGTTATTAACACTAATAAAGAATTACAATTTGCTTATGTTTCCCAGGAAGCATTGCCTAAGAGAGCCCAGCAGCTCACCCAGCATGCCCCTCTATTCCAAATTGTTTTATACAAGCCTGCTCACAAGCAGCCTCAGATTCCTCCCCAGACAAAACCCACACGAGCGAAGCATTTTTCCATGCTCAAAGTAGCTTGTTTTCGCCTCAGCACAGCCCTCTTTAAAGGAGCAAACTCTCTTTAAGGAAGCAAAATCTTGGCAGCATCCAGCATTTCCTCCACTCTTTGAAATCAGCCCCAGCAGCACCCGGGATGCAGCCCTCCCAGGTAAATTATCAAAAAGCAAGGGAAGCGCTTGACTGAGGCCTCTAAATACTGCTGTTTTCTTCCACCGCAGCCCGAAACAAGCCCTTTTTCAAGGGAAGAGGAGTCAGGAGGAAAGGGCAGGTCGGCAACCTGCGCTCAAGGTCGCGGCTGTACAAACACCTGCTCGCTCGCCGCTCGCACCTGCGCGGCCTCGCAAACAGACCGGGTACGGCTTTGTCAATACAGCCCTCTGCCTGGCGCCGCGGGGCAGGCGCGACCTCGCTCCTGACTTCAACGAAAGGCAATGAAAGGAAAGATTTTGCTGCCGGCCCCAGAAGGTCAAGCTTCTTTCCCTCGAACATCGTACTTCTGAAAAGACTAATTGGGCTCTAAAGATTGCAGGTGTCCCGCCGAGTGAGTGCTGCAGCGCTCGCGCTGCGCGAGCTAAAGGATGCCTACGGAAAGCGGTTTCTTTATGCTGCCCAAGGGTTTTCGCCCTGGACACACACACAGGCAGACTAAAATAGCACGGAGAGCACCTGGGCAATTTCTCCCCCTGGGGCGGTCGGCTCCCTTCAGCGGATCATCATTTTGAAAGGGATATTTTGTTGGGTTTCATTTCACACTAACGAGCTTGCCACCAACTAACTGCCAGGTATAATATACATGCAAGGGTGAACAACGCTGTTTGCTCACCTCCCTCCCCCTGCCCCTCATTTTGTTTGGGCTTTGAATTAGCGTCAAGTTTATTTAAAGTCTTATGGCTCTCCCTCCCTGCCTTCCCGGCGCTCGCGGGGGCTTTTCCGCGCACACCAGAGGCTGGGTGGCAGAGTGGCGGCCAGCAGGCACGTCCGAAAGGCAGCGCGCCACCGGCGGCGGGAGGAAAACCCCATTTAGCGAGGTGCTGAACAGGCACTGAAACCGCGAGCATCACAGCCTCCAACAAACCAGAGTCCTCTAGCACAATGGGAAACGTGCCATAGCCAAACACCATCAAGCTTTTCCCAGGTATTTGCTCTTTATCCAAGGCCAAAGTTCACAGCCATCACCACGCCTGTGCCCGGTCCCTGCACCCTGCTGGGGCTCCCCGCACTCTGGCAGGGGAGAGGGGGCCCTGGGGGGAACAGGAGCCCTTCAGGATCCCCTGCCAGACAAACCACTTTGCAACCTCATTTATTCCCCTCCCCAACAGCATTAGCATCCTGTGAGCAGGGAAACCCAAGCAGTTTGAGAACAGGATTTCAGCCTGTCGCAGGCACAGCCCCTAGTTTTGCCTGGGCTTGCTCCTGCAGAACACCTCCATCCTCCACGCACACCCCCAGGCATTTCGCCAGTCCCTCTGTCAGTCTTTGCCATTTACTGGTTTTGTGTAACGCTTTGGTTTCCTCTTCATCTGTGCCCAAGGTTCAGCTGTCTTGATCCCCCATCAACTCTCTGCTCAACCCCCGCTACATTTCTTTTAAAGCTATCTTCTGAGGTTGAGTTATGTTTGCAAGGCACGGCGTTCGCCTGCTGAATGAAGCGGGAGGAGCGGAGGGCACTATGAGCCACCCCTTCAGTGCAAGCCAGAGCGCAGGAGAACCGCTGGCCATGCGGGAGCACAGGTTCCACAGCAAGCAGACCACGGGTGTCCCAGGACCACAGCAGGGGCGGGGGGCTCAGAGTTCGCCCTGCCTTAGAGGTTGTGAATTTTCCAAAGGATGTGCGCTGGAGGCAAAGTGCTGTGTGAGAAGGGCAGCCCCTCTTTTTATCCCAGAGGAAAAAAAGAGTTTTTTCCTCTGAATTGCTTAATGTGTTGGCCTCCTCAGCACTGCCAATAAAGCTGTCATCAGTGCCTTGCTCCATGTCCACCAAGCTGATACAATAAAATAGGAGTGTCGCTTCAAAGGCCCTTGGAGCAGGTGACAGTGTCACTAAGCCACCCCAAGACCAAGGATTCAGTACGTGACTTTCAGGGTTGCTCCACTCCCTCCTCCCCATCTGCAAAGGAAACGTTCACAAAAGGTTTGAGCTTTCTCCTAAAAGCCTGATGTTTCTGCTCTTGATGTTACATGCCACCCCGTTGTGGACAACAAGGATGGCGCTGCTCCAGCCCCGAGCCAGTGATCACACCACAAACATTAGGTGCATAAAGAAAGGTGGGCACAGACTGACAAACCTGCCTAGGAAACTGCTGTGGTGGTAGTGCTGGAAGCCAAAGAGCTATTTACCTTTGTCCTGCACGGGAGCTAATTATGGCAGAATCCCCAGTTCTGATGTCAGGCCAAACAGAGGTGGCTGCCGCCGCATTGGGCGCTGTGAAAGCCCTCCTTAATTGCAGCCGCAACTGTCAGCATTCAGGCCAGGACTTTAGTGCTCTCAAAGGAAAATAAACAAAAGTGCTCCTAGAGGCTTCAAGATGTTGAGGAGAGGCTAAGAGAACTCGAATCTCTCCCTTCACAGGTTTGGATTTAAGCCTCCATCCCCATCAGAAGGTAGCTGCTGGGTTACAGCCCTCAGAAGTTCTCCTGGAGGCACCAGGTAGGTTTTAAAGAGCCACAAAACCTGTATGACGGGGTCTGCACTGATTTGACAAGAATTCCTGTGGAGTTTCCATGGTTTAGGTAATTTGGTGCTCATAAAGAGGAGCAGGATTAGCGCTTTGAAGGGGGGAAGTTTATGCAGAGCATAAGCACGAGATGGGCACCAGCAGCGCTGAATTCCCCAGGCAGCCATACGAGCGCGCTGCTCCTGACCTGCTGGAAACTTGTTCCAGCCAGCAGACCGCCAGCCCTGTTCAGCTGAATTCCCTGACTTCGTCTTCAGTGTTGCTGGTATTCGGTGCCAGCTCACCCTTGTTATTCTGAGGTCCTCGTGCGGTGGAAAAATGATCCCAGAAGGATCTGAAAGAAGCCTCCGAAAAATAAAATCACGTGCTGGTACTGACCCCAGACAGGTGGAGCCACTTTTATCCCATTAAGCAGTGCTCGTAGTATAACTCTACCTTGTATTTCACCTCATTTCAATAAAAACTGTCATGGCTTCCACCACGTGACCAGCTGGCTATATTGCGAGGACAGCCTCGTGACAAAGCTCACACCAAGGCAGCCAAAGCTCAGTCTCCAAAACACCGATACAGCTGCATAACAGAGCACGCTCCGTTTCTTTTGCTCCTGGCTTCTTTCCCCTTCCCTCCCAAGGAAACAAAATTCAGCATGATAAACGCCCGCCGTAAGCCCATGTGATCACTGTAACGCAATGAAACTAGATTTGCTGGAGCTACTTGAGGCTCTGAACCTGCGAGTGCGAGGCGGAGGTGACGGGAGCAGTGACGGAGTCGCCTGGTGCCATCCAGACGCGCCACGAGGACTGGGCTGGACGCCCCCTCGCCCTTTGGGACTGCCTCGGCACGCCTTCCAGATCGCTCTCAATTAGCACCGGCAGCACGTGCGCAGAGCTCCTGGTCTGGGAAGCCCAGGAAGCGAAGGAGGGCAGACAAAAGGTGGGGAAGCTCCCCAAAGCGTGTGTCCTTGCAGTGGGCTGGATCTTCCTTCCGGCTGCTCGGATGGAGAGGATCTCAGCTGGTGCAGGAGTTTACTGCTGGCTTCAATTTTACACACTCAGCTTTCTCCATCAACATCTCATCTCTCTGCAAACCGGAGTCTTTTGGAAGAAAAACTGAAGAGCTTTGCATTTTGCCATCCGGCACAAGCCTGTGCCCCCACAGAAGCAGGAATCACAAATTGTCCACTTCCTTTCCAGGCACAAAAAAATCCTTAGCTGAGCCAATATGCTTTTTTTTTCCATATTTAATAATTTGATTTTGAAGGCTAGTCATATCAAAGAGCAAAATATTCAATATCGTTAATTCAGTTTTGCAAAATATATTCTTAATTTTAAAATGATTTTGCTCGGAGTGGTAGTGTAGTAATAAAGCAGGTATTGACCAGATCTTATTGATTGTGCAGTCCTCGGGCAAGGAACACTGACCTTGCTCACACTCTTATTGCTTACGCTTTCCCTGGCCTTCTTCATCTATGCCCGCTCAATAATATATTATTAATATATATTTTTAGCAAAAACTGTATGTTACAAGGTTAGGGCTTCTCTTAGTGATTTTTTTTTCCTGTGCTGCTCTGCGTTTGGGGTTCTTCAGGGAAGAAAAGATTTTGCAACCAACTTGCTCCTGGGCTGCTGTTCACAAACACCTTTAAACAAAGTTGCTTTGCTGATTTGATGGAAGCCAGGCACACTTCTCCCTTCTCTTTTTAACTGAAAGATTGTTCAGTTGTCAGTCCCTTCTGGGACCAAAATTCAGGGAATAAATTCAGTCGAGGGAAAAGCTATACCTCAGGTGCTTAAGGGAGAAAGATAGCAAGTATTTCAAGTGAGATCAAGAGTTAATAATGCAATTTAATTGTTGATCATTCTTTGGAGATAATTATAACTGATTCAAGGGCTTGATTCACCGTTGCCTTGCACTTGAAACAGTCCTCTACACCTACTCGAGGTGGGATTAAGACGGGGGGACGGATTTGCTGGCCCTGCCTGACCACGCTCCCCCATGGGGATTGCCCTCGCAGCACAGGCACCATCAGGCCGCCGTCTGAGCAGCACTGGCCCAGGCACCCTGGTTTGACAACACCGAGCTCTCCAACGTCACAGGAGCAGCCAAACACTGTTAGAAATGAGCAGAAACCAGCCACAGGCTCCCTGGTTTGCAGACCGACCCCAGGGCAGCGCATGGGACCAGCCCCCCTCTCCAGGCACAGCACCCCAGCTGCCATCACAAAATAGCACCTGGGTGCCCCGGCCGCCCCCAGTGCAGGAGTGCCCCTGGGGCTGGGGAGTGCCAGCAGGACTAGAAGGGGGGAAACCATGCTTCAGCGAGACAGGCTATGAATCCCCACCTCCTCCCCATTCTTCCCCAGCAGCATTACAAGGGGCTGCGCTGGGAGTGCTTTGCAGCCACCGAACTCAGACCAGATGCAAGCTCCAGCACTTTGCTTTGGGCCCATGGCTTTCCACCGGTGCAAAATTAGATAGGGAAGTAGAAAAGATGTGCATCTAAAATGATGCACCCATCCAGTTTTGTTCACAGGATTTTATCAGTTATTGACCAACTTTTATTAGGCGCTAGAAAAACAAACCTAAAGCAAAATATAAAAATCAACAGAATGAGCAAAATGAGATACCGATTTGCAGAACTTGCACTGGGAGGTAATAGGGCAGAAGTCTACAAACCGGGCTGTCTCTGAGGAATAAATGCAATAAAGCGTTTGCAGATCAGGGTCCTTAACAGACTGTTAAACTCGGACCCTTTGGCTGGTTAATTCTGTAACCCGCCTATTTTCCTAGTGCGTTAACAGAAGTTATCTGGAAATGAACCCAAACGATCTGCAGTCTACCTGCAGGACGCGCCGCATCTCATTGTCAAGCCCACGCGCCACACTGGTATTTGCATGTGCAGCTTGTCACTGGGAGCCGAGTGCTCAATGATACTTTTGCATGAATGACACCACGAAAAAAAATAAATTGTATCGCATTGTATTACCAGCCATTGAGGGCTCTTTTGTTTAGTTTGATAATATTACATGTTTAATAAAACACTGTTGAATTTTGATTGCATCTTGTGAGCACAGTCCTTTATCCTTTCGCCAGCTGGCTGATACAAAAGCTTATTTTCTTTTTAAAGACGTTCTAATTCCCAGTCTCCATCTCTCGCTCCCCAGGCGAGCGGGGAGCGCTGGGAAGGCACGGTGCTCTGCGGGGAGGCGCCAGCACCCACGGCTGTGGCCAGGCGTGGGGGAACGTGGGGCAGGTGTACAGGGAAGGCGCCAATGGGGTTGTCCCTGCCCCTGGGATGGGCTGGATGAGCGGCAACAAGCAGCCCCAGAGCGAGCTAATTACCTCTCCTTGCAGCAGTGCAAGAGCAGGTAGAAACGCAGGCTGCGCCCGCAGCTCCAGCTCCTCTGTCGTGTTGACATCCTCCAGCCAAAGCAATCAAGTTCACATTGCATTACAGCCACATTGATCATGATCGATTAATCCTGAACTGTGAAAAAAAAAGTCACAAAACTCTCCTTCTTGATCAGTTTGTATGAAAAGGCCCCTTCCAATGCTCAGGATGGCTTGGGATGCTTCCACTGGCCCCTTCAGCATCTAAAGATCTGACATCTACCCTACAGACATGCCACCACCACATCTAACCAAAGCCATCGCACTAGGCTCTGCCACCTTCGTGAACCCCACAGCAGGAATTGCCACGCTTCAGCCCCTTCCCCGGGACCAGCCTGAAAGTGGCCACGCTGATCCAGGTGGGCAGGATCCGGCCCCCAGGGCCCACTTCCCAGCCAGAACTGGCCCAATCCCAGTATGGCCCAGTTTGCTGCAAACAGGGGAAATGGAACACTCCCACCAGGAAGCAGAAACATCTCAGTCTGGGCACTTACAAAGGCTGCTCCCGAAAATCCAGCAAACCAAATGCCCCAAAAGGACTTCCACCAAAATTTCCCTGAATAGGGAAAATCAAGTGAAAACATACCCTCCTCCACTTCTGGATCCTGCCCAACTTCCACGTGGTGGGGCCTGCACCTACTATTTCCTGAGGTGAGAAGAGAGTTGGCTGGATTATAGGAATACAAACTGATAAATTTGGGGTGGATTAGACGCACAGCAGAACAGAAGTTTGTCTTGTATTAGCATAACTGTGTCATAAAGACGTAGATTCGGAGGCAGAGATTATTTGTGGTACTGTTAATATGTTGTTGCTATAGCAAAAGATGTACACAATATTTACACTGTATTTGACCACATAAAACATGTCGTATACAGACACAATTTTTCATTAGATGAAAGAGAGCCAGAGGGCTCTTCATGCTGCCAGTGCTCGCGCTCCTGATTTTTCCTTATTTTTTACCTTCGAGAACAAATACACTTTTAAACCATCATTACTGTATTTTGAACAGTTAATATTTCATATCGTGACATCGCTGCTCAGAGGTAACAGGTTTAGTTGATTACTATTTGTTTATAGTGCCGGAGAAACCTACAATCATAGAGAACATAAAAGGATTGCAATTAGATCTATTGGTTGAGAGCTGCACTTCTCTGACCCACTGTAAAGTGCTTAGCACTATCAAAGAGATAATGCCTACTTGCAGCTGGCACATCTGTACATAATAATATGAGCTACATTGACACAGCCACTAAAGACTGCCACTACCCTCTTTAACTGGAAGCAGAAAACAGATCATGCTTTTAAAGAGTGTATCAACAAAAACCCTTCCACACTTCGCCAGAATTAGCACGCGTGTGTTTACGAGGAGCTTTTCTTTTTTACTCCTTCTTCAGGGAAGCAAACCAGAGGATTTAAACAAAAGGCCAGGGACAAATCTGGGCTTGGCGTTGGGAAACAGCATTTTTCCCGATTGTCAATGTGCCTCAGAAGGGCATTTTGCCCTCCCTGCTCTCCGCTGAGCATTTCCCCAGGGGCTTGCAGTGGGGCACGGCAAGGAAAGGTGCTGTGCTCTCAGCCTGGCAGGCAGAGCAGGGCCTGGCATCGCACGTTTACACTGACCAGTTCATCCCGCTCTGCTCCTCTCACAGATTTGGAAAGCTTGTTTGTTCCTTTTGGTTGGTTTGGTTTTGGGAGAGTTGTTTGTTGGTTTTGTTCTTTTTTTTTTTTTTTTTTTTTTTTCTAGAAAACGTCTCAGCCTTTCCCCATGGGCAGCATTTTCCCCACCACATTTATTGTCCCAGGTATCTGCAGCAGGAGCATGGTTTTGTGACATAGACTCATTCACCAAGATGCAGAACTTGCTTTCTTAAAATAAAACCGTATATTCTGGCAAAACAGCTGAGATGTGTCGCCCTGGTGCAGGCACTTCGCTGGGAAGTGCCCGCTTCTGTCACTGCTTTCATTTTACCTGCGCAATTGTACCCATCCTTTCTACCTGACCGCCAGCGTGGGTGCCCCGAATGCTGCCATGCTGAAGTGCACTGCCAAGCTCTTCTCCAGAAAGCTGACAAAAAGGGCATGGGAATGTTTCCCAACATTGCACCACGTGTGCACGACTCAAAACCCACCGCAGGTGGCAAAAAACCTCTCACTGACCCCAACCGGCTGCAGAGCAGGCCTTGGACAAGCGAAACCGAGAAGAGCAAGGAGAAATACCAACACTGTGTTTCACGTGCACTTTCCACACCTCCATCACTCCCGTCCCCTCAAAACCATTTCGAAGCCAGTCCTCAGGCAGTGCACGGCCTCAAGCAGCTCTGCCCAGCTTGGAGCAGGGCGATGGGGACGGGGAAGGAAAGCACTTTGCAGAAGCTGACTTTGCAGAAAGGCCAGGTTTATATCAACCACACACGTACGAGCAATGCCCAGGCAGCCTGCTGGGGAGGCCGGTAGAGCCTGTGGGCTACAGCTTGTCCTACAGCAAGCCAAGGTGCTCAATATTTTATGGTATTTTGGCCTAGCATCGGGTGGGAACCGGGCAGCCAGCCATGTTGAGAGGCGAGCTGAATTGGTATCCTCTCCGCGGGTTTTGTATTGACAGAGCAATCTGCTTCATAAAGCACGGCTGCACTCTCAGGCGTGCACATGACCAGTCACCGAGGGCTTCCTCCCGTGTTCCCCCAGCCCCGCCGCGCCGAACCAAAGCAGGTGCTGGAACCAGCTGCGAAGCGGTGAATGTAAAACCGGTACAAAAGGACGTGTACAATTACGGGCAATGCACGATTAAGCCCGTGGAGTTCACCACCTTGCAATACTGTCAAGGATAACGGCATAGCACACTGGAAAAAAAATGATTGCACAACTAGGGCTGAGGAGAACACCCCAAGTCATCTTGCTAATGACAGTAAAGGACTTCCACTGCAAGGGAAACTCCAGATTTTTGCATGAAACCAAGCTGGAGAGACTGTGGTAGAAAAATCTAAATGATGTTTGGTTTTGACCTCATCAAAACATTTGATTGTGACATGGTCAAAACCTTTCATTTTGATACAATTTAA
The DNA here is from genome assembly GCF_011077185.1 of Oxyura jamaicensis. Taxonomy (NCBI): domain Eukaryota; kingdom Metazoa; phylum Chordata; class Aves; order Anseriformes; family Anatidae; genus Oxyura; species Oxyura jamaicensis. The sequence goes on from NC_048895.1 coordinate 3,924,729, forward strand.
GGTTTATTTTTTTTCCAGTTTGTTAACTCAATTCTTATGTTACATTATAACTTACAGATGGTGAAAATATTTTGACTATTATTGTGCTATGACTTTTCATGTTGGGCCAAATTAGTTGGCTACTACTATTATGTTATGACTGAAACAGTCAAAAGCTTTAGACATTTATGTTTTAACATTATCGTATATAACAAAGCTTAAAACAAAGCTGGTGCAGTCAGAACATATCCAAGTGCTGTTTTATTGAGCCGAGAGATAGCAAGTGTGCTAGAGGCCGGAGCTACCATACAGCGAGCACAGCACGTGCCACGTCGCACTTGGTGGTCCTGCAAGACGATGACAGGAGCTGGAGATCCTCCTTGTCAGCAGCTTGATGCTGCTTTGAAATTGGATCATCAGCTCTCCCTAATCCACCTCGTTTTTAAGCATGGGCAGAAGTAAAGGAAGAAAGCAAGAAGCACCAGCTCTGGGGGACCGCGTGGCACCAGCTGTCAGGATTTGAACCTAAGATTCGCAAATTTGGTGCTTCTCTTAAAAGTCACAACTCCCGCAGTTATACGATTATATGTTATTTCAAGTTCATAGTTGTAACAGTTGCTAATCCTCAGGACTGTAAGAAAAATCTTGCAAAGAGGCCCTGGAAAGGCCAACACACCAAACTGATATAAAATAACCCACGTTCCATGCCAACGCATTCTTGTCATCTTTTCAGTCTGGGGAGAGCACGGCCTGACTCATTCTGGTTCAGGCTGGACTTTGGCGAGACGGAAGCTGGCAAGACCACTAGTCTGGTGGTTGTGCGAGGACGTAGCCAGGGCTTTTTCATCTCGCCCCTCACTCATACGGTCCCAACTGCAACATGCAAACAAGCGCCTGTGCCACTATCGTGCAGGTCATTTGTATTCCTTTCTTTGCCTCCGCGCTCCTTATCGCTCCGCTCTATAGGAGTACATGTGGGATCCTGTCATTCAGCCTGCGTTGTTCCGAGGCAGGCATAAACACTGGCTTGATTACAACGCAGAAATACTACTCTGTACCAGAGGAGGAATTCACAGCAAAAATCATTGGGTTTATTTTTGTTTATGTTATAGCATTCCAGTAAGTGGAACAGCTGAGTGTTTATCCTACTGCAAGGAAATTCATGTTGGTATTTGTAATAAATGGTTTACACTTTAAGGGATAAAAACAATTTTAAAGTCTCTGAAAGAAAGAGAGGAAGAGATATGAAAATATCTCAGCAAAGTTGCCTGTAAGCCCTTGCGTTTTCTTCTGCTGCCTCTCCTGGCAGCCCCCAGCAGTCACTGCATGCTCAACATCTCCTCTGGGGAACACTGATACCCTGGTCTCACCCACCACCTTGCCAAAAAAACAAACAGAGGCATGGGATAGACCAGCCTAGACTTCAGGGTGCTTTGGGTTTCACGCTGTAGAACCTACGAGGGATTTGGATAACCTGCATCTAAAGAGCATGAAGATCTCTTTTCTGAAGCCTACCTACCTGAAAGCACGTTCCTCCACTGGCTGCTGGTCCAGCATTATTCCCAGTGAAGAAAATAAACAAAACCATAAACAGCTGGAAATGTTCCCTAGTGAACCTGTTCTCGTGAGATTACCAGCCAGCTTCTCCAAGAAAACACATTCATAAACATTTTGTGAGGCCCCCTGTAACCTCAGAGCCAGACTGGGGAAGCTGCAGACATCTCAGCACCTGGTCTTGGGCTGGGTCAAGTCAACGGCTCCAGCCCTGGTTTAGCAGCACCATGGATGGGACTGTGCCCTTCCAAGGCCACTTACAAACACTCCTGGGGGCTTCCCGGGAGGACACGTGGGGCAAAAGCTTCAGCCCTTTCTTCTCCCAACAAAACACACTAATTCTTCCCAGTTGCAAGCACTTGCTGGAAAAGGTCACCACAAAGAAATGCAATGCAAAGTTTCCAGTGTCTTTCTAAACAATAAGGGGAAAAAGAAAACAAATTGTTTTTCCAATTCAAAATGGCTTAAAATCAAGTTGGTTATGGTTTTTCCTCAAATAAACAAAAAGCAGTCAAAATCAACACTGAGCACTCAGTTTACCTGGGCCAAAAGCTGAAAAGCATCTCATTTTCTGTGCAGTGGAAAGTTGCGGCCTTTTATCTGGTTTGTTCTGGGGTCTGTTAGTTTGGTAGTGATTTATTTTTTGTTTGTTTCTTTTGAGTGGAATCCCACAAAGGAAAAATAATCTCCTGCTTAGCATCACCCAGAAAGAGAAAAGCACTGAATCATTGCTTCCTTGCCACCTCCCGTGCCATGCGTTTCCTCCAGCCATGCTTGGTGTTCTCCAAGATGCACAGTCCTCTGGCACACGTCTCCACCTCAGGACTGGAGATGTTAGGGTTGCACAGAGCCTCTTGTGATGGGGCATTTTTGTACTGGAGAGAGCCAAACACCCCTTTACAGGGCATGGCAGGCGTTGGCTGTGGAGGAAGCAGTGTAAATTCAATGACTTTCCTCTGCTCTTAGCTCTGTTCATGAGTGGGCCCCTGGGATCCCCTCAGCGGTGTCTGTTGAACACGCCGTGCCCAAACTGCCGAGGGAAGGACGCAGACACGCAGCAGGGGCTGTGAAGTCCACCAAAAGCAAATGCATCTCATTTATTTGCTGCTCCAGTTCTCTGGGGATAAGTTCTCTGTAAATTGTAGAGTTAAATTCCAATTCACAGATGTGTAAGCAGAGATCCCCCGTAATTTCAAGTTGCTTGCACTATTCTTGCATGTCTGAAAATGAGCCTTTTGCCTCAATAGCGTGTTTGGGAGGTTTCAACAAATAACTGGTATGTTTGACTTGAGATCACATGGGCTCTAGTTACACAGCATCACAAGAAACCAAACCCTCCAGCCTGCATGGATTTGTACCTGCGAATCTGAAAAATGCCGTTTGAGCGCCTGACATGGGCATTTGGCATTTCTTGTGGGGATGAATTGCTTCAAAATTGGCTACCTGAGGTCTAAGCAATGAGACATGGTAATGATGCTGAAATGATAGTGGGAAGGAGGGATTCTGCCGATGACACCGGAGTGAGAACAATATTATTATTCTCATTGTTTTGATATCACCAGCACATTATCCACAATGATCCACAAAATAATGGAATATAATGAAACGATTTATCCTCTACAGACACATACTTTATAAGGGCTCAGGAAGAAAGAACAGGCTTCTAAATTACCTTGGCTATTCACATTTAGACCAACACAAAACACACTAGAAGTGACAGGAATTTTTGCACACTTTTAGAAACAGTGAGGATGCCTGGGGAGGCCACCGAGGATCCGGGCTCTTCCCTCATTAACTCCTCGGTAGAGTTTGCTTCTTCACAAAAGACATTCTTTGTTCTTTTGGACAACAGACCTAGTCGTTCTTGGAGAGTCCCTGCTCTTCTATTGTGAAATGATGGATTTTACTATCAATGCATAATCCATGGATTCAAAACTTCAACTCAGACTGGCCGCCGGAGAGAGCCCCTCCACAGCTGTCTCCAGCCCTACATTCGGCACCACCTGCACCACACAGTGTCCCTCACTCAACACAATTTCTACCTGCCAAAGCACATAACGTTTGAATTCAAGCAAGCACCAATGTGCCTTTGTAGCTGTGGGACTTCCATTTGCTAATTAAGGGAGGATTAAAGCATGGGTTTAGTGGCTTTGTTCAATGGGACACTTATTTGGGAGAATCTCCTACTTGAAATCAAAACACCGGGTTGCAAACGCCTATGGCTAAGGAGTGCCCAACTTGCAAAGATCCCTTATATTTCTTTAACATGTTAAAGGAATAAAATCTAACCTAATGAGTGCATAACCTTTCAGAAGAAAATAGTAGCCAGATACTTCAAAAAGCATGTGCATGTGCATCACAGAGAGCTTGTATTGGCAGACTATAAAGTATGGATTTCCTAATTCATAGAATAACAAAGATCAATGAGTTACTTAAAAGATAGCTACTTGCTGCCACTCCTCTGGTGGATTTCCCTACTTCTGGAGTTTATTCGGTGGCTATCAGAGGGTTACAAAGTTCTTTCCTTCTTCCCTTCCATTCTCTTTTTTCCTTTTTTTTTTTTTTTTTTTTTTTTAATGTGGTAGAAGATATTCATTTAAATAAAAGAGGAACCATGACTTTTTCCATTGGTAATCTGGTCCATGTGTTCTCTGCAACTGAGCATTTTCAGAAGGGCCTGACTGTCTGGGTTAATTGTTTAATGCTTTTAGTTAGAATTAAACTTTGCACCTGCTCTGACAGTGATAAATTAAATGTGCTCCTTTTCCAATACTGTTGCCCTCTTTAAGTAGAGACCAAGAAGTGTATCTCCCTTCTTTCCCAGCGTTTGAGGAATCTGTGCTACACTTGAGTGTAAACCAGTATAATTTGTCACTAGAGCTAGCGCCAATTAAATTGATTGCGTTGGACTGAACTTTAGGACCTCTAATGCAAGCACTAAGGGAAAAATGGGCTTTTTTCTGCCCATTTCCCCATGTGGCACTTAGACATAGCTCAACAGTGGAAGGCTTTCAAGGTTCAAAAGGGTTTTATTTTCAAAAGAAATGGGCATTGATCAGTTGCATTTAAAGGCAAAGATAATTCCAGAGCTTGAAGGCTGGATTTGTGTTTAAGGTCTAAATCTCTTTCTTTAACCTTGGGGGGCCAGCATAACATAAAAGCAACAAAGAGATTAAGATTACAAAGGGTTTGCAAGTGTAAATGATGCAGTGGTATTCTTCAAACACAACACAGGCCGGATTCACAACCACGGCTCAGGTCAGCATTTGATCTGTTGATTTTACACCTGTAAAAACAACTTGTGTTTATTTGTCACTTCGGTGTTATCTTGGCAAACGTTTGGGCGAGGGTGCTGGCGTACTGAACTTGCTGATGCCGGGGAGTTTGAGCTCGCCTTCTTAAAGCTGATTGAAAAGTAAACACTCTAAAGGTCAGCATGGCAGAGACAATAAGAAAATCCTTTTTCTTTGTCAGTGTAACACAGCCCACATGAATGATAGGAGCAGTATGTGCTTCTATAGTCTTAAGTCAAGAAGTATAGTTCTAATGCCTCGGGGAGTTCAGCGGACCGCAGGGGAAAGCGTTTAGCGGCCGCCGGCATTCGTTATGCAGCCCACATACGCAGTCTGGCGAGTGAGCCATTGCCACGCAGGCTGTAAATATGCAGCAAGTAATTACCCTTCTGGGGTCTCTCCTTTAGCGGGCGACCAATGCCATTGTATTTCCAGCTCCGCCGAGAAGTCCCCTGCTCCCGGCTGTAAAATATCCCAGGGCACCCGCGCAGACCCAACCCGCGGCACCAGCGACCTCAGCAAGCACAGCTGATGCCAGAGCAGAAGTACAACGAAAAGAACTTTTGCCAGCACTTGGGCCGCAAGCAATGATCCCTGGTCGCATTCTTGAAAGGGTTTTGGCCAATAGTCTGTGCAAGCTTACAAGCATCCTCCTGTTTGGGACCAAAAGCTCCTTCCAAAGGTCCGGCAGGTCTTCCTGACTGCATGAGGCATCCTGACTTCTCAGTGGAAGAAACTTTACACAGGGCTCGTTTGCCAGTAAGCACCCATTCCTGTTTCATGCAGCAGTCCCCGATAAGCTGAAGGGAAGCCCAGTACCTCCTGAGATCATCCTGCTTGCACAGGAAAGCAACAGCCAGTTTCCTCACCGTGCACCCAGGGCAGTCGCCCTGCTGCCTGCACTGACTGAGTCTCCAAGAAAGCCAAACAATTGCGAGGTGGAGCTGGGCAGCCAGGGGCCTCCGGGCAGATTTATGCAGAACCGTGTTAATGGGCACAAGGAAACTGTCCAGTTTTTAATTATAAAAGGGCACTGTGCAGACCCTGCCTGCTGATGATATACGGGGAGAGGGATGCACCTAAGTACACCGTATTGATTCACGCAGCAGCAGCCAACCTGCTGACTGACTGATGTGGAGCACAGCGCTGGCCAAAAGCAGGGCGTGCAGCATTTTGTGCGGGTGTACACACGGCTGTAGCACGCCAGGCAGGAACGGGGACACATCGCTCAGTGCTAATGGGGAGGCTCGCGTAGGGCCCCCAAGGAAAGCAACCCCTCCTAAGGTATGTGTGCACGCGCATCGCTCTCACCTGAGGCTCTGCCCTTCATGGTTGGTAACGGGCATTAGCAAATGGACGCCCACACGTGTAGGCTGTGCACAGCTCCTGAGCACACCATTACTTTCTGCTCAGCAGCACAGGAGACACATCCACTGGCATGAAAATTAACAGCCCCCTAACCAGAACTCATCAGCTGAGAAGAGGCTCCCAGGGCTGGGTGCACACACAGACACCTCTACGTGGGGATAGCGGGTATGTCTGTGTAGACGTGCATGGACGTGTCCAAACCCAGTTTCCCCAGCTGACACCAACCAGCACAGTTCCACCTGCACCAGTGCGTGAGCTGGCTGTCAAACACTTCTGTTATCAGCTGCATCTCAAAGGAGAAATGAGAAGCAACTGTTTCAAAGCCACCACGCTTCTTTTGTGAGACTTGCTGCAAAAGCTGCAAAAGAAAGTGGATGTTGAACCAAGATAACCTGCACTCGAAGCCCACGCACAAGACAACTCGCCAGGTCACCTCATACTGAAACACTACAGCAAAACCAAATCAGAGATCAAGAAGTCACCATGCCTGTAACCTCTATCTACTGAATTTACTAGCCGAAAAGAGAGCCTCAAGGCTGACCAGGAGAGTTGTGCTCTTCAGGGAACACAGCAAGGAAGGGCACAAAGGCCAGTATCATTTGCCAGACTGAAAACTTAAGACACATGCAAAGCCGATTGCAGTTTTGTTGCTATTTTCAAAAGTGCAAGTTGTTTCAACAGAAGCCTAATCTGTGTATGTCTGGAATAGGAATGAATGGATTAGCCTTTCAAACCCGTCAAGATCAGGTCAAGATCATTCAAGCGAACCACAGCTACAGCAAAGTTGAATTCTGCATCCAGCAACTTGCAACACAAACAGAACATTTACTTATTTTAAAAAGCGCCCAATGTCAGCACGCTGCTTTTAGTGGCCTATGAGGATGACTAAGAGAGTGCAAGACTAGTAAACAGTAATTGATGTACCCAGATACATGCTATGCATTAGTCATCTGAGAGTGTGCTACCTGCACCAGCTAGCAAGGAACACCACCAGGCATTGTTTGAAAAACGTATCCTGATTACGGAACAACAATGGCATTGTTTGGTTTGAACTGCGGGTATTTATGTTATGCATTCAGCTTGCCCAGTGTTTCTTGACTGGTTCTTTTCAACTGAGTCCCATTAAATTAAAGTTCCTTCACTGAACATATTAGAGAAACAGTGAAGAATTTTTCATAAGCATTACTTGACCCAGATAGAGTATTTTCATCAGGACACGTTGGAAAATGGTTTTCCCTCACAATAGGAATGGCTCCTGTATTGTCAGGGAGATGCTTTTGTTTCACTTGATGCCACTAACTAGCCCAGGCCTCAAGTGCCATTAAGATATTTGGCGGAGGACTTCCAGATAGCATATTTGTTTGGAGGGGTTATTATGGAAAACAGAAAAAAAAATAAATCCCTAATCTGAGGCAGGCAGAGAGAACTGGAATCTGGGTCACCCTCTGCTCAGATGAGTCCCAGAGCCATGAGGCCAGGAGGGCCAACGCTGACATACACCCTGGGACCGGTGGAAAGCACAGAGCTCCCATCAATTCATGCATTGGGAAGCCTCTTCCTCTGGAGGTTTGGTCTCCGGTGAACAGCCTGTCTGTATTTAAACATGCAATTTGTCTCCCACTAAGAGAGAAAGGTCATCACAGACAGTAAGGGAACGGGAGAGAAACTTTCCAAATGCATCAGGAAAATGTTTTCCAAGGATGAGGGAAGGATGAGGGCCGTGGTGCCTCTGAAGCTTCATGGAGGCTCGGCGAAGAAGCACAGCTGCACCGTGCTGTCCCATGCAGCACGCAATGGACCCAGGGGACAAACACAGGATTTCACTGCGCAGCCACTGCCTCCCACAGCCATATTGTGCTGAGCAAAGTCATCTACAAGAGAAAACCAGAAGAAATGCTCTCCTAGGTTGGACCAAAGAGCACCCAGCCCCATGCCGTCCCGCCAGGAGCGGCAGGAAGACGTGCTGCTTAAGGGGCATGCACACCCGGCTGCTACCCAAGGGTCATTCCCCTTGCACTCTCCTGGTGTCTGGCATCCAGAGCTTCTCTGGTAGGATGGTGGAAGGTACACTCCTGCCCATGCCCTCCAGCATCTCTTCCAGATACCAGCTACATCCCACACTTGCTTTTCCCCAAGGGGCCTGGTGTCCTGGGCTACAAGATCACCCTGTGAAGGTGCACAGGGGAGAGAAAGGGGGTTTGGTCATCCTTTTTATTCATCCATAGTTGTTGCTTTCTGGCTATGTAGTAATGCTTCTGAAAAGGCGTAAAGGTCTGGTTGGGTATTGAAGAGCAAGGCAGCAAAGCATCATTCACTTTTGTCAAATCGCTCCCCACTGCACAGTGCAACCACCTCCATGTTCTTCTTCCTAATGTTATGAACCCCAGAGTCCCCATGGCTCTCCCTGTCTGACTAAATCCGGCCTCATCCTACACGCTTTCCTACAGCAAACCCTTCATCTTGGCATATATCCACCCAAATCCCGTAATTCTTCCACCTGGGACAGGTTTGTCTATGGAGCATTTCCATCACTCATGGCTTAATCACGGCAGACGCTCTCTGAAGTTTCTCACTTAACCAAACTGCGCTGCACCCTGCACAATCCCTTGGACCCGGCATGGATGCCCGTTCTCTGAGATCCTGCCTCAAAACAACACAAATTTCTCAAATAGCAAATAAACAAGTGAAAGCAGAGACCACACAGCTGCAAGCAGTTTTCATTGCCTCCAAGGTTCATCTGTGGCTATAATGTCCCTCAGTTCCTAGTACGTGCTTAAGTAAACCATGTTAGCACTGGAGAGATTTAAGCAGGATTTTTTTTTCTAATTACTAATGGGAAACAGCCACCCCCATCTCCTCCTGTCATGTTCATTTTAGGGAGTACATTCAATCAGCATTGCAGAGGATTTCATAAGAATGTAATTGCCAATAAATGAAACGAGTAGCAAACACTCCAAAATCCAGATGAAGAGTTTGAATCCTAACATTTTAAAAATTCTGCCCCATATTCTGCATCTTCTATCTCTGCGGCTGGGGCCCACCAGACAAGGCACAGGACACGAGCACAGCAGCAGTGCCCACCATCGGCCGCTCACACTGTCATAGTTAAGATGGAAAAATAAAAAGGAAGGACTGATGTCACCTTCTGAGAAGAAATAAGGGGCAGGCTGAGGCAGGGAGATTGTGCTGAAGCTAGCGTGTAGCCCCTAATCTCTTCTATTTCGGGGCAGAGCCTTCACCAGGACCACCCACACCTCCTCCTTCACGTAACTGGTGATCATCCGTTGCTCTCCACACCCGTAATCCTACAGCCGCTCTGCTCCTGACTGAATAAGCTACTATTAATGTCAAAGTTGGAAAGAGGGGTCCCTGTACTCCTACCTTGGGAAAAAATGATGGCTAGGAAGAAACATCCAGTGAGCCAAATTTTTGAGCTGTGAGATCAAATGACAGGTTTTGTTTAACCCAGGTCTCTGTCCATGCTGTGGCTCAAGTCACACCACGCAGCAGCCCTGCCTTGAAGGAGTGACCTCAGGGAAACCACAACCAACACAGAAACTGTGCCTTTGCCTGCCCCAGCCTGGGGCAAGTGAGCAGTGGGATGAAATTTCTCCTGTCATCTTTGCCTTGATTGCAAATGAAATGTGTTAAGAAAAGTGATTATGCTTAAACTCAAGTGGCTGAACTTCTTGTTGTGTGTTTTTTTTTTCCCCAATCTCTTCCTTTTTAAAAAGACATCCCTTAGACAGCTGAGCTAATAGAGTCCAACATCTTTGATGATAGTGATGCTAACACTAGAAACAAATTATAGTGTTCAGAAAGTTTGAAAGACTGAAAAGATATGCAGAACGTGTAACACCAAATTTGCCTGTCAAGTACTTTTTTTATTACTGCTTGTTTCATTTTATTTTATTCTTAAAACTGATGTTTTTGCAGCTATCTGCCTCGCCATTGGAAATTCTAGCTAGGAGAATACTGATTTGCCACTTCAATCATCGCCTGACAAACACAGTCCCCGCAAAGTGAGAGCCGAGCCATAACAGGTATTTCAAATCTGCAGAAGTCACAACACGTCACCCTAAAATGAAGCATTTCATTCACAGGACACACTCTTCTGAGAGCAGCAAACATTTTTAATTCTTTTTCTTTTCCTTTTTTTAACTGCATGAAGCCAACTTAACAAGTGGCCACGCGCACAGCCAGCATCACCTGGCAGCTCCTCAGACGTCAGCAGAAACTTCCTTAAATAAAACCAGCTGAGAGTCTAGCTAAACATTTTAAGTTAATTCGGGCTCAAGACTGTTTTCTTTTTTATTTTTATTATTATTATTATTATCATCTTGTGCTGTTTTAACCATATATTCCCTCATGTGATGCTTTTCAGTATATCATAAGGCTTCTCTGGAAGACCACGCAGCGCACACCGCGTTAATTGGTGGCCTACAGCATTGCTGCTTTGCCAACAACTCCTGCCACTGATGGCTGCTGCTTGTTGCAAAACATTGTATCTGGGGTGCTCTCATTGCGTCCTCAGACTCGCTGCGTCCAGTACTCCAAAGGAAAGCCTCCCAGTGTCCCAAACCAGCAAAATCACCACACAAAGACTGAGCAATACAGCACAACGGCACCTTAACAGGGCACGCTCCCCACTCACCAAGTACATTTTCTGCATTTTCCTCTATTACCTCTTTGGAAAAGAAAAAATAAACAGGCAGGTCGTCGCTTTCCTGCTCCACCAGATGACCCATTACAAGCTGCCTTCTCCCCCTTGAGATGGCGACGCACAGGAAGACCTCCAGAGCAGTCCACCTCATTGGGCACAAGGCATGCAGCAATGCCTGCCCAGGGTAATACATCTAACTCCTTACTTGTGTCCTCAGCTGCTTGGAAAAGTCAGACTGCATGAAGAGCATGCTTATGGGCACATCTGAAGATGCACCGTGCTACAGATGCCAAAGAGGAGAAAGCCACACCGCGGGACAAGCATTTGTCGTGCCCAACAGCGGGACAGAGGCTGTGCCACGAAGCCTGTGCCAAAGCTCACCTGTTCGTAGCAGGAGTATTATTGCCATGAACCCACCCTTCCTACTGGGCTTGAATCAGCAGAAATACTCTCCCTGCATTGAAGGTAAAAAATAACCAGGAAAATCTATTTCGTCTTGGTCTCAGCTTTGTTGCCTGTGGGTATTTAACACAGATCTGTCCTCCAACAATATGATGGAAACACTGTGTAAACGAGAATTTCTGTGCAAACGAGAATTGGCCAAGGCCTTTCATACCTGCTAAACGTAGCTGTGAAATACATCAAGCTCAACAAAATAATGATACAGTGAGAACCAGGGGTCCTCTGTTTGTATGGAACTTGTAGGGATCTTCTTTTGTTCTTTGGATCTGTGTCGGGTTCTCACATCCTAAATTTCCCATCAAATTTCAAGTTCAAACGGACAGCATAACTCAGCCAGAAGAAGAGCATTTCCACCTGACTCTGTAACTCAGGCCAGACTCACTTAAAACTCAGCCCAGGTTCATCAAAAGGTTTACAAAACCTCAGTGAACTTGGCCCAGATTGGGATGTGTAATGTGTTTCAGCTGTAACGACTTTCACCTGGTGTGGGGTTTGCTTACTGAAGTTTTCCCACAGTCCCAATTAGGGCTCAGATGGGAACTGTTGCTCCCCACCCATTTCTCTTATCTCTGCATCTTATAACTAATATTATTAAGCTAATGCATTTACTTTGCTCTTCAGCCATGGGAAACGATCATCCTCCTACTACCCCCTTTGATTTTAGTATCGAACATGAGAGCACAGACCCAAATTTGGATGTCAGAGCGTACAGGAGGTTTGCATCGACTTCACCGGGAGATTCTCATGGATAACAAAGAACCTTACTTAGGCCACATGCAACACTAAATTTATTACAGGATGGATTCATTCAATGTGCTATATTCACCTTTAGCCTAAAGATGCCCCGAGTTTGTTACCTTCACAGCAGTCCCAGTAAGAGTCACTTTTACCTTTGGGTCCAAAGGTCTGTGCGGGGGGCTTAGGCACCTCCCTTCGGCACCTCTTCAAGGAGAGCTGCACTTTATGAGCTTGCACTGCCTGGTATTGGTCGTCCATCTCCCTGCGCCTGGGTGGTGCCATGTAGCAATACAGAGAACATGAGCCTGAGCAGAGCTGGCAGGAACTCGCAGTATTGTTCTGGTAGCCGAGCAGGATTATTTAATGCTACGCAGACAGCTCACCGCAGCAATTTGCCATGGGCACGTCGCCACAGTGACTTGGTGCAGTTACCTGGGGTCCTCCATGCCCGCGCTCTTCGTGCTGGCTAACACAAAGGACAACGGTGGGAAATGTTAAGACAACACACACAGTGATGCCAGCAGTCTCACGGTGGTTTCAAAACTTCCAAACGACTGCAAGCTGCTGCACAGTAGCAAAATAGTAGCTGCTACTATCGTAGCTGCTAAAAATAGCAAAATGTACCTGCTTTTGGGGGTGTGCGGGACAACTTGGATTCCTCCTTACTACCTGTGTTGGCTTTTTACTAACAGCAGACACAAAGCTCCATAAACTTGTTTGGGTTGCTGCTTGTTAATTGTTTTTTCTAAGCAAGAAAACCAAATGTCTAGAAAAGCAAATTAGGAATAACAGAAAGGTTGTGCAACAGGAAGGGAAAAAGAACAGATTCAGGTCAGATCACAACCCAAGAAAGAATTACCCACTTCAGTAAATAATTCTGACTTCAGTAGTTACACTCTTAAAACAAAAATTTGCTAAAAAACACTCACGTAATTTTTTCCTTATGCTGCACAGCCTTTTTTTTCTTTTTTCTTTTTTCTTTTTTTTTTAATTTGGCAGTGACTGCTCTAGGAATGGTTACTCTTTTATTTAGACCAGTGCTCAAAAATTGCTTTGGGTCTCTCCTGCAACGTGGACGAGCACCACCAGCCCCTGTGACCCCAGAAAGCCCATAGGCTGCTGCGCACGGCTTCCTTGCAGACCACAGAGCTCAAGACTTTCAGACACGGTCGTCCAAGCAGCTGGCTCTTGCAGGTACACCTCGCGCTTCCATTGCGCAGAGAGGGCCAGCCCCGTCCTTGTGGGCAAATGCAAGGTGTCAGGTGGACACCCACAGACAACATCTTTCTCTCCTGCCAGGAGACCGTGTGAGATTTCTATAGAGCTTCACAGGGATGAAATTATCAGGGATAATTGGCATTAAGAAGCCATGTTCATTTTCTACTCACTGAGTCGAAGTCAGGCCATTCATCCGGGAACAATTCTTTATGCAGGAAAACTGAGTGAGAGCGCGTCCTCCTAGTACTGCCCAGCCTTGGGAAAGCCCTGCTCCTCCTCACAGGGAGGGCAGTAGCTTATCCTTATCACTTTTCTGCAAGAGATTCCCATTTAAAAATACCACAAATATTATCATGGGACTTGCTCAGGAGTTTTAAACAGGACCCATTTTCTAGCACCAAAGAGTGCTTCTACAAATCCTAAATTCTCCGTAAGGAAGTATTAATTTTTCTAGGAACAACCATACTTCCACCAGGAAAATGAAACAAGCTATTTTTGTTTAGGCCTGCTCAGACTTCATCAGAAATGTGCAGATGGTCAAAATGACCCAGAACGGTTCAGCGGCTGCAGTACGTTTCCCACCATGGTGCCTGGTTTGCTGTGAGCCATTTTCTCTTTCCCAGACGCGACTGCAGACACCGTCACACAGCACACCTCTGTCTACCTGAGCAGCATGTGGGGTCGCTCATTTGGAATATTAAAATGCAGGTATGGCAAGCCTTTGGTTTGGGTTTTGCTTTTTTTTTTTCATTATTAAATTCAAATTTGCTTAACTTCTTCTGGAACAGAAAGTGCTGAATCAGGATGAAAGCAGAATTAAGCTGGCCATTTTCTATGAGATGGCCATTCCTGGTTTTTTTTTTTTTGACTAGCGCTTTAAGTCCTTGTACAGATTTTCTAAGATTTTTTTCACAGAAAACACCGTCCCTTCTAAACAACCATTTTGTCAGCTCCCTCTTTTTTATGATGCTCCTGAAAGCATGCAGATCTATCCCACAGAACATATTGGTTGGACTCAAGGACAGATTTTGAGTGCCTGCTTTTCCTAGCTTTGCTCGTTTTCTAGTCTGTTTGCACTCAGGGAATCACAGAGCAGTTTGGCTGTAATTACTAGGCACAAGAAATATATAAATGTTCAGACAGAGGGCTGGAGCCAGTAAAAAACAAAACCACACATGGTTCCTGCAGTGCAGAAACTCTAAATATTTCTAGCTGATTCCAGCCTTCAATGTTTGTCATCTACTTGTTTTCACTTTTGTTCAGTAAAGTAGAGCCCAGGCTAAATACAAGAACAATTACACTTGGAAAATATGTAAAATATTTTTTTATCTCCTATTTGGCCAACCTGAATGTTTAGTGTCTGGTATTTTTAGCTGTGAACTTTTTTCTTCCCTCCTCCCGTCCCCCCTGCATTTTAGTGGCAAGGTTTCAGGGACCCATCACCTCTGGAAGAGGGAGGCCTGCAGACACTGCGCAGGGCTGGAGGCAGCAGCGAAACACCGTCCCTCGCTTGCTCGCAAGTCAGGAGGCAGCAGAAGCCGGGTTTTAATGCAATATGTAAGTGACTTATTATTTCCTCCCAGATACAGCCAACCAAGCGGCTTCCTTACTCCGACATAACTGCACTCAAGACCCCTTTCTTTGGAAATTTAGCCATACTCTAAGGCTTAGGATTTCTAAACTGGGCTGAAGTTGTGGGAGCTTCCTTTTTCTGGGGGTTCATAGCAGGATTTTAAGACAGGCCAAGTATTTAATACTCTGAGATCAAACGGGAGTTAACAGTGGTTCTGAATGCCCTTGGCAGCGAGCCATCAGCAGCATGGGGCCAGGATGCCCAGGAAGATATTTTGGAACAAACCCCAGCAATTCTCCCTCTTTACGCACCTGTGGCCCCAGAGCTGCCGGCAGGGCTACGGCATGAGCCTGAAAGCACATCCGATACGTTCACGCTCTGCCCACAGGTGATTTCCAGCTAGACGTGCGGTGGCGAGCAGAAGAGGGAGTGCTGTCAAACACGTTCTCCAAAAGAAAAAAAAAAAAGGATAAAACAAAACCTGATCTTCGAAGTTTCATGAAATGAGAGCTGAGAAATCAAACATATGCCAGGAGTAGCCCAGAGTCTCAGAGGCTCAAACGTCAATGCTCCAATATTAGGCTGGCTATTGACCCAACCACTGTAAAATGTTGCTGCTCTTCACAGTTTTTAAATAATGTACCCATTGCTTCCTGGATCTATCAGGCCTGGGAGCATAAGTGGAGTGCTAAAAATGCAAATGGCTTTGAAGCTGCATTAATGTGAAATAAGATGGTCACTCAGTGTTAAGCTGTCTAGACTTATGAATAAAGTCCCCTTAAATCGAGCAAACCCACCTAGCAAACAAGCTCATTTGTGAGCCCTCTCTGCATGTAACATCTCCAGGTGTCTTTCCTCCTCAGACCTGTGCCAAAAAGCCTTCCTAGAAACTGTTCCCTGATAGCTTCAAAGCCTCATGGTTTTGCAGTCCCACTGAAATTTTGCAAAGGCACCTAGAAATTTCAGGTTGAATATAACACGGTAGCCGACGGAAAATTTAACAAATAAAGGAAAAGAAGAATTGAAAATTAACAACCCTGCCCCACCCCAGCCCCCCCTTTTTTTTTAACCTTCAGACACTTTTGTTGCAGGTAATTTCAAACAGTCAAATAATTGAAATCTGGGGTAGATTGTATCCCAGGAGTAAGGGTTTTTCTGTACGTAAAAATAAAATAAAATAAAATAAAAAAATCCCACCCCTGAAGTCATTAAACAGATCTATCACTTAGTCACAAATCTAAGAAAAAAAATCAGCTGATAACAAACGGAAGTCTTCCTCAACAACCTATAGGACTTTGTGTCCAGAAGTTCATCCAGATACTCATTAGAAGTTTGCTGTGGGCTCTCTGATGTTTGCCCAGAAGGGACCGATAAATCACAGGAAGATGGGAACCAACTCTCAAACACCTGATATTTCTAAGCCAGCCTGTGTTAAAGGAAAGGAAAGGAAAGGAAAGGAAAGGAAAGGAAAGGAAAGGAA